>NW_026587032.1:4504376-4545931 GCF_907164565.1 Psammomys obesus | reverse complement strand
TGTGTGTGTGTGTGTGTGTGTGTGTGTGTGTGTGTGTGTGTGTGTGTTAAAAAAAAAAAGCAATTGCAGAATGATACTCTCAGACAAGCAAATCTTCCTGGAAGATGCAGAGATCAGCCAATCCACTTAGAAGAGGCACAGACCAACAGAGCCACCTGAAGAAGACACTCATCAACTTATTGATTTGTCTGCAGCTGTGCAGTGTGCTTCAGGCTTCCGGCTTTGGGGAGTTGTTGCCTGTGCTTGGGTGGGCTTGGGTGAAGCAGTTGTATTGCGTAATTTCTGTTCCTATAAGTAACCCCTCCCCTATACTCCTGAAAGCAATCCCAATAAAACTTATTGGTTCACCAAGTTGGATTTTGGCGGTATCTGTGTTTCAGTCTGTCATCAATTCCTATCTGGGGTGAAGAGACATTGGTTTTCATCTTCCTGGGTATAGTCTCAAATAACACTCAGGTTTCTTCAGGCTAGAATCTTTGCCTTCCCCATGTTATCAATGTCTTGTCTCAGTGAAGGAAAGCTTTGAAACAGCACTGGAAGCTTGGTTGTGTTGTACCTTGACTCTAACAGTACCTACAACTTATCCACCTTGTTGCAGCGCGTTGAAGCGTTTCTTTCTAGCAACAAAAATACCTTATCCCACACTTGCATTTCAGGCTGAAAAATCTTTCTTCTTGCAGAGAAACACTTTAGTGTCAGTTTACATTAGGAACTCGACTCCAGCCACCATCCACAGCAGGCTCAAAGCATCCATGACTCTGACTTCTCTTGACTTCTGTTTCTAACCTGCTTATGCTCATTTGTACCACTCTACCCTCCACCCCTGCTCTTTGAATCTATGTCATGTGTCAGTGTTACGTGTTTGGAAAAAAAAAAAAGGAAAGAAAAGGCACATAATGAAAGATATATCACCTCTTTTCTTCAGACTAAATAGTAGATTTTAAAACAGTAAGGTTGATTTTCTAATTTTGTATTTTCTTTCAGTCATAATATTTTTAAATAATTTTATGAGTTTTTTTATTATTCTGTATGAATTATGACAATAACAGGTTTAATTATACTTTCATATATAATGTACCCCATGACCCTTTCTTGCCCCTCCCCACTCCTGTTGACCCTCTTACTCTTCTTACCTAGTCCCATTTCACTCTCATGTCTTTCTATATTGTTCTGTTTTAGGGGACCCAATGAGCTTCATTGAGGATATTTATATGTAACTGATCAACTCACCAGTGTTGAAGAAACTGGCCGTTTCTTCCCCAGTGGCCACTCACTCCTATAAATCCTCATGGAGTGATGATAATTTTCATTTAAAATACAGCTGGGGGTGTAGAAATGGCTTATTGAGTGAGGTGCTAGCTGGATAAGCATGAATACCATAGTTTGGACCTCCCAACAACCACAGAAAGTTTGTGACTGGTGGTGGGCATCTCCAACTCCAGTACCAGAAAGTTAGAACCCTGGAGTTCATTGACCTGTCAGTCTCACCAATCAGTGAGCTTCAGGTTCATTCAGAGAGTAGGGTGGAGAGTGATACCAAATGTTGACCTCAAAGAGCTTAAGGAGAATGGATGCGTGAACAATGGCCAAGAATGCATAAACATAAGGCAGGCAGAAATGATGAAGAAAATCCAGAACTGAATAAAGAGATATAATTATTGAGAAGAACTCAAACTGACCTGCCCAAGATGGAATTGAAAACTTTAGTAATCTAACTTGAATAGAAAACTCAAGGGAAAGCAGTATGAAGAATTAAATTATAAAGACTGTATCTTTTTATTAATTCTTTTTATTAATTACAGTTTATTCACTTTATATCCCCCTGTAGCTCCCTCCCTCCTCCCCTCCCAACCCCACCCTCCCTCCCTTTTCCCCATCCATGCCCCTCCCCCAGTCTACTGGTAAGGGAGGCCCTCCTCCCCTTCCCTCTGATCCTAGTCTATCAGGTCTCATTAGGAGTGGCTGCATTGTCTTCCTCTGTGGCCTGGTAAGGCTGTGCCCCCCCCTCAGGGGGAGGCTATCAATGAGCAGGCCAATCAGTTAATGTCAGAGATAGTCCCTGTCCCCATTACTATGGAAACCTTTTGGACACTGAACTACCATGGGCTACCTCTGTGCAGGGGTTCCAGGCCATCTCCATGAGTGGTCCTTGGCTGGAATATCAGTCTCAGAGAAGACCACTGTGCCCAAACATTTGGATCTGTTGCTCTCCTTGTGGAGCTCCTGTCATCTCCAGGTCTTACTATCTCCCACTTCTTTCATTAGATACCCTGCATTCTGACCAATGTTTGGCTATGAATCTCAGCATCTGCCTCAATACTTGCAGGGTAGAGCCTTCCAGAGGCCCTCTGTGGTAGGCTCCTGTCCTGTTCCCTGTTTTCTCTCTCCTCCAATGTCCATCCTCTTTGCCTTTCTGAATGGGGATTGAGCATCTTAGCCAGAGTCCTCCTTCTTGATTAGCTTCCTTAGGTGTACAGATTTTAGTATGCTTACCCTATATTATATGTCTAATATCTACTTATAAGTGAGTTTATACCCTGTGTGTCTTTCTGCTTCTGGGATACCTCACTCAGGATGATCTTTTCCAGTTCCCACCTTTTACTTGCAAATTTCATGATTTCCTTGTGTGTCTCAAGTAGAAGACAGATTGTGAAGATACTAAAAGGAAGGAGAAGAATTAAATCACACAGGCAAAGCATATGAAAATGTTTTAAATAACAGAAAAAGAATACAGAGAAACCATGGGACACCATGAAAAGGACAATTGTCAAATTATAGACATACGTGAGCAAGAAGAATCAACGACATAAACTGGATCGTCAACAAAATCCTAGAAGTAAACTTTCTCAGACTAAGGAAGGACTCACCCATACGGACAAAATAAATATACAACACATTAAATAAACCCTCCCCAAATATCCCCACAGAAAAGAAACTCCCATAACATATCATAGTTAAAACACTAACTATACACAAAAAAGAAAGAATATTGACACCTGGAAAAGAAAAACACAAGTCACATATAAAAGACAACCTATCAGAAAAATAGCTGATTTCTCAGTGGAAACTTTGAATGCCAGAAGATTCTGGAGCAATGTATTCCAAGTTCTAAAATACTATAATGTCCAGCCTAGGCAAAATATCAACAAAACTTTCTGCCACTGGTGAAGGAGAATGAAAACTTTGCACTGTCCAAAGAGGCTAACAGAATTCATGCCCGGCAGACCAACCCAAAACAGAGCATGGGAAGCAAAACTTCAGGCAAAAAGAGCTGGAGAGGACGGGAATTCCACAAGGAGAGCAACAGAACAAGATAATTTGAACACAGGGAACTTCCCAGAGACTCATACTCCAACCAAGGACTATTCGTGGAGATAACCTAGAACTCCTGCACAGATGTAGCCCATGGCAGTTCAGTGTCCAAGTGGGTTACATAGTAATGGGAAGAGGGACTGCCTCTGACATAATCTGATTGGCCTGCTCTTTGATCACCTCCCCTTGAGGGGGGAGCAGCCTTACCAGGCCACAGTAGAGGACAATGCAGCCACTTTTGATGAGAACTGATAGACTAAGATCAGAAAGAAGGAGAGGAGGACCTCCCCTATCAGTGGACTTGGGGAGTGGCATGCATGCAGAAAGGGGAGGGAGGGTGGGATTGGGAGGGGAGGAGGGAGGGGCTTATGGGGGGATACAAAATTAATAAAGTGTAATTAATAAAAAATTTTAAAAAAAAAGAGAGGAACAAGCACAGCCAAGAAGCTGTAATGAAGTTTTAGTTGCTGAAAACAAAGTGTGACTAAGAACAAAAACAGCCAAAAAAATTAGCAATCAACACACTTAAAATTAACAATAAGTAATAATGGCCTCAGTTCTCCAATTAAAAATATGTAAGCTGGCTGAATGGATTAAGAAACAAAATCAATGTGTGTTATCCCATTGAGACAGGCTAGCATAAACAAGGTAGTAAGTGTAATAAATCATATAAATGAATTTAAAGGCAGACATCACATGGTCAACTCAGTAAATGCAGAAAATGACTTTGACAGAATCCAATATGCTTTCATGATAAAAGTCCTAGTGTGAGTAGGACTGGGAACATCACTCAATGTAATAAAAGCTATATATGACAAATCTACAGCCAGCATCATCCTAAATAGAGAAAAAACATGAAACAATCCCATAAAAAATAGAAAAGGAGACAGAACTGTCAACTATCTCTACTCCTTTTTAATATAGTGCCTGAAGTACTAGCTGGAGCAATAAGGCAAGAGGAGAAAAAAACTAAAGTGATACAAATTATATAAAAAAGTTAACTCATTGCTAGTAGTAAATGAAATGATATACATAACAACAATGAAGAAAAAAAGGATGTCATGTGAGGAGAGACATGATAGGGTTAGGAGTTAGAGAAAGGAAGAGGAGGGATGATATTATTTAAGTTAAATTTTAAGTGTTTAAATTGCATCCAAACTGATTAACACATCATTTACCCTCCTCATCACCCCACAAGAATAACAGGTATTGTCAGCTATTTCACTGTCAGGTGGGTGGGTGGAGACTTTTGCACAGCTGTCTTCACTTCCTGTGATGCTGAGCATGATTTAATGGGAATGATTTTGCTGGAATACCGTGACTTGCAAGTGTGCCAGTTTCCCGTTGAATTCATTGCCCTTCTTCACTGATGTGGGAATCACAGATGTGTTACTTATGTACACATAGCATACTCCCTCCCAAAGGATTGTTCTCTCCTGTGCTGCGTCTGTTGGGTTGTGCCTTCAGTTTTAATTTGATGTATTCTCTTATTGGTGGGACGTTAAGTGGACAGATACCTATTCGAGCAGAAATTTCTAAGATATAAAAACATAGAAAATGTAATCATTGCAGTTTTAATTCTGATAATTTTACATGAATTATGTATACGGTGTCTGCTCTCTGGCAGGCAGGGGGCTTTAAATATTTTATTTGACTATAGCCACAAAGCAAACACACGTGACACAGTAATCCTGAGTTAATGATGGAAGACACATATGTTAGAGAAGTTGATTAAGTTAACTAAATTCCAGCTGCTACAAGAATTTTATTCAAAGTCATTTTTATTCCCCAGGGCTCCTTGTGTTGTTTTCTACTCATTCTGGCCTGTAAATCTGAGTCCTAGACCAAGTATCTAAGAATCCACAGTGGGTAGAGGCCCAAGTATGAGGAGGCTGAGCCAGGTGTTGTGGTACCTGAGAGCTCATTCAAGTCTCAGATATAGAAAAGAACTTTTCACCCTCCATCTCTGTGTTCAGTGGAATAAGTATGCTCCTCTACATGCACACACACGCACACCAGGGCAAACATAGCTTCTTCACTTGCTTCACTTGGTCTCCTTGCTGAGCTGTTAAACTGTTTTTTAAACACCTGCACAAACAGCCTGACATCTCAGCTCTCAGAGATCATGTGTCCTCACTTCAGAACTTATTGCAAAGTGGTGCTCATCACAAGGGATCGATACTGGCAAAGGAGCAGGTGCATGGACTGATGTAACAGAATACTTAAAAGAAGATGAGCCCATCTATTCACGGTCAACTGAACTTTGACAAAGGCATCAAATACCATTCAACCGATGGGAACTATGATCTTTCAACAAATGGCGCTGAAAAGTTTGGTACCTACACAGCAGAGAATGTGTTCCTCTGCTTCATATCCATTGTCTCAAAATGGTTCAGAAAAATATGGAACTAGAAAATTCTAGATATCAATATACTATATATATATATATATATATATATATATATATATATATAATATATTTGTGCCTGTGCCTGGATTAAGTGCAGGTTTATTTGCTTTAACAGGAACAGTAAAGGTAACCGCAGAAATACAGGTAACTTTAAACATAGTTTAAATACTATCCTTGGGCTGAAGAAATGGCTAAATGCTTAAGAGGACATGCTACACTCACAGAGGACTGGAGTTCAGTTTCCAGCAGCCACATCAAGCAGCACACAAACACCCGTCACTCAGGATGACTGAGAGAGTCCATTGCCCTCTTTTGGATACCAAGGACACACACACACACATGTGCACACACAGACAGATACACACAAATGGAACAAAATCTTTAGCAATATCAAAATTCTAAAATCCAAAGGACACTATCAAGAAAGTGAAAAGACAATGTACAGAATGGCAGGATCTTGCAAATGATGCATTTTATTAAAATGCAGAAGTCAGTGAAGACACATGGAAGCCATGACCCTGGGACATCGTTGATGGAAATCAAAATGGTGCAACTATGATACTTCCTTAGAAAGTCAAGTGTGGTATTCCTGTATGACTTGGATTTTATTCACTGATATGTTTATGTATATGTGTATAAAGATGTGTGTAAATATAATATTTACATTTTATAATATAATTATATCATCCCTCCCCTTCCATTCACTGCATCCATTCTCTCTCATGTCCCTCCTCACATCCATTCATGTCCCCCCTTTTTCATTATTGTTATGTATATCATTTCATCTGCAACTAGAGATAACTATTTTTTAATGATTTGTATCCCTTTAAAGGTTTGTCACCTTTTCAGTTTTAACGGGATTCTTTCAAGTTTTTCTCTATTTAGGATGATGCTGGCTGTGGATTTGTCATATATAGAAAAAAACATATGTACAAAAATGCATGGGAGGATTTGTAGTGGCATCACTTAATAGGTCAAAAGACGGAAACTGGCTGAGGAGATGGTTCAGTGGATGAAAATATTTTCTGCACAAACATAATGGCCTAAGTTCAAATACTCGTGGAGATGCTATCCTACACATTCCAAGTCCAGGATGTGGGAGATGCTGGAGCATGTGGGGGCAGGAGGATGGCTGCTGTTTGCTGGCCACCAGCCTAGCTTCAGGTTTACTGAGAGGCCTTATCTCAAGAAGAGGGTGGAACGTGATGAAGCAGGGTACCTGACATCCTCCTCTGGACTCCATACGAATAAACCACACACACACACACACACACACACACACAGAGAGAGAGAGAGAGAGAGAGAGAGACCAAAAAGAAAAGAAATAACTCCACAAGACAAAAACTAAAAACAGCAAAATTTCATCAACTTGTGCATAAATAAACAAACCCTGTACATCTACAGAATGGAAGGAACTGGACTGTAAAAGGGGGATCTGATATACTGTTAGATGACATCAGAACAAACAAACCTTAAATGTATCACTGCTGGGTGATCAAGCTAGACAGTAACTTTTAGGGGTATGATACGAGATTCTTTTACTTGAAATACCTATTAAATACGAAAACTCATTGACAATAATAGGCTGTGGTTTGTAATTCAAGAGTTGAGAGGAATAGTCAAGAATTTTCTGAGTTAATGGGCTATTTAAGGGGAGAAGGTTGACAAGCAAGGAGTTTGTATTGGGATGGAGGAGGGCAGCTAGGGATGGGGATGAATTATAAGGAAGCATAATGATGCATATGTATGAAAATGCCTTATTGAAATTCATCACTTTTTATCCTAATTATAAAATTAATTTAAAGTGAATTAAAATGATAATACAAGGTAAAAAGAATGTTCTGGAATTCAACAGTTGTGATGGAAAAACCACTGAACTATATAATTTAAAATGATGAAGTCTGAGTTATAGAAATTAAATCTCAGTAAAATTAGAAGATGAAAGAAGCGCTGAAAACCAATAAAACACATATCCTATAGAATAAGTTAGACCAAAAAAGCAGCAACCCAGTCTGAGTGAAAGTGAGAAAAATCAGGTAATAAAAGTAAGACTGGAAAGTACCAAAGTTGTATAAGAAAGTGCATAAGACAGAATAATAAAGTTAATAAGTCCAACTCAGGAGGAGAAGGAGAAGAAGAAACCACTAAATTCAAGAATGGACAATGGATATTTGAGTTATACCCTCCAGGACTTTACAAAGTCATATTTTATGGATATTAACTGAAAAGTTTAGACAAAGTTGACAAATTCTCAGAAAATATAATTTATCAAAACATATAAATAATAGTAGACTTCCTGGATGTTACAAGTCTTTGAAATATATGGAACTGTTATTAAAATTTTTGTCCTAAAGAAAGGCAGTTTTTCCACTTGCCTCAAAGATGAATACTTCCATATCCTGGAAAAAAGATAATAGCTATTCAAGCACACATATTTAAAGAGTAGGATAAGAAAACAAGGATCCAGAGATAAGGCTTAGTGGCCAACAGGGCTTGCTGCACTTACAGAGGATTTGGATTTGGTTGCCAACATCAATTACTCTAGTTCAAGGAACTCCAATACCTTCATCTGGCCTCTGTAGCTACCCACACACATATACACACAACTTAGCATATAGACACATAATAAAAGATAAGATTAAAAAATAATATGTCCATGCAGTGGTAAAGTTGCCATCAACTGGATAGATATACTAATGAACAAGGTATGTAAGAGAGGTCCATGCCCTGATGTCTAGAATCTGTAGATATCTGAATGATGTGATGGTAAGCGCTAATTCTCAGCTTGACCCAACTTAGAGTGATCTGGGAGAAGCATCTCAGAAGAATTATCTGGATTAGATTAGCCTATGGGATCCCAGGGAGGGATTTTTCAGTTGGTTTGATAGGAAAAATCACCCTGACTGTGACTGGGATCATACAAAAGGAGAGAGGGTGATCTGAGTAGAAATTGTCTAGGAACCATCTAGTATTTTAAAAATGCATTACTACATTTAGGTAATAATAATAGTCTAAATTTCAACCAAAAAACATAAGGGACACTCCATCAAAGAGGCTACAGTTATGATAGATTAAACACACTGCAGTCGCCCACAGTCTGTGTGTGATTCTTGAATGCACAGGACAATGGAGGTTCAAATGCAAGCATGTGCTAAGGGCTGTGAGGTAACAACTGCCTGCTATTAGGAGTTAAGACAGTGACTATTCAGGTTGTGACTGAGAAGGGGGCACGACAAAACTGGTCTGCGTAAAGGCCTGGGGCTTTTATAGGGCATCGGGTACCTTCTCAGGATGTGTGTTCAAGCTAGGAAAATCTGCTGAGAGAGTAGAACCACATCTTAGCCACTGTCTCACTTTTCAGGGTCCACTACCAGAGTCATTGTGATGTGGGAAAATGATAGAAATAAGCATCTCTAAGTTAATGTAGCTCTTAGGACAGTGAAAATTACATGATAGACACGCACACCTGGTTTCAAATTTAGGTCTGTGTGTGAGTGTGTTCCCATGTGCACTGTGGGTAGATGTGTGCTCACCCATGTATGAACATATGGAGGCCAGGGCTCAATGTTGAGTGTCTTCCTTAAACACTCTCCACATTATTTTTGGAAGCAGAGTCTATCCCTGAACCTGGACCTCACTGTTTTGGCCAGACTGGCTAGCCATTGAGATCTGGAGATTTTCCTGTCTCCAATGCTAGAATTACCTGAACACACCACCTTTTTACATCAGGCTTTTACGTGGGTTCTGGAGATCCAAACTCAGCTCTTTATGCCTGTATAGCCAGCATTCTTCCATCAAGCCACCTCCCTAGGCTCCATAATTTTGATTTTAGCATACATGAATCATTCAAATGATTTGGCTTGCTGTTGCATTTCCATAGATGGATGCACTGTGTGGCAACCCTGCCACCTTACTCTCTCCTGACCTGAGCAGCAGGGAAATGTCAGGAAAGTCTATTTGGAGTGTGAATCATCCCTCTGCCCAGCACTCCCATGGTATGAAGTATAGTGCTCTTTCCTGTTGTCCATTCAGCAGCTGCCTCCACCATCATGTCAACCATGGATCACACTGACTGGACTCAGGTAACTAGAACCTTTCTAAACTATGGCCCCAAATCATAGGAAGAGTGCCATAGACTGACTTAATAAAGTACACAGTGACAGCTGTACATTTTTATTATTGTTATCTATATCTTACTATGTCTAATTCATGAACCAAATTTTAGAAAGCATAGTAGCACTCAGTACTAGGGAGGGAAAGGCAGATGAATTGCTTTGAGATAACGGTCATCTAAACTACATGGAGAGTTCCTGGTCAGTCAGAGCTGCATAGTGAGAGCCAGTCCTGAGAAACAAATTCAGCCTAGTGTTTGTGGATAGGAAGAAACATGGTGGCAATAGGGTTGCATAATAGCTACAGTTTCAGATATCAACTTGGTATGAAGTGGCTTGGAATGGTCATGAGAAGACCACTGAATTCATGATTTGTGCCTGTTAGGATATTCATATTTTCCTTGGATGAGAAAAATGACCACAAACTAAACAAGCCCTTGAACAGAAGTAATTGTAGCGAAAGAGGGTAAACCATGCTGCACCTGATTTTTTTCTAGCTTCAACCAGTGGTGGCAATTAAACTCGATATTCCAACCCTCTCTGTCTTCTACTTTTTGTAACTGCTTTAGGAAACCCTCTTCTTGTCTGTCTCTGCTGTTCCACCTTCATTCACCATGACAGGGGGAGAACAAGTGCTAGTGTCTGAAGTCAAGAAATCTCTGAAATTAAAAAATGTGTGATTATCAATGTGTGGCCTCAATTCCTGTAATGCTTTTAAGTGTCCCCAAATCTCCTTCAGGAACTCTGGGAAAGATCTACACTGAGCACTTCCTCTCATTAAATCCACTTTTCTTCAAGTGCCTATAATCAGTATTTTTTCAAAAATATTTGCATAAATTTTGGTTATCCACTCTCATGTCTAGAATCTACCAGAGTAAGATTTCTTTGTTTTTTTTTTCCATACAATTTTCCTCATAGGGGTTTTGTGTTTGTGTATATACACGTGTATGCAAATACATCACACACCTCTCACCCGTGACACACTAAGCACATTGCTGTCAGAATCTAAGGTCTATAACTGTTAACCCTTGGAAACCGCGTTCTGTGCTCTTCTCACATATAGCTGAAATATGACCTTCAAGAGTTCAGAACACAGCTGCAAATCTGGACAAAAGGCTGAATAGAAGGATGAAAATGTCATGGAGGATTGTCTGACTCCAGGGCCACTTATTTTTTCTCAACAACCACCCAAAAAAAGGCCAGGGCAGTCATTCCCTCCCATATTTTGTACATGGTGGAAAGCCAGGAGAGAGATCATGAGTGACCTGAGTAACTGACTCAAAGTTGAATTGGCTTCAGACTCAAGGAAAAAGTGAAAGATAAAGTCCTTGTCTCTGTTCATGATGAAATATGTTCCTCAGAGCCCTGTCTAGCTACCCAACTCAACTCCACACTAATGGTATGTATTCCGTGCACTTCAGACAAGGAGTAATAACAGAAACAGCAAGGTGGCTTGACAGACAAGTGCTCTTGCCGCCAAGCCTGAAGATCAATCCCTGGAACAAAACTAGTTGACGGAGGGAGGTGACTCAAGCAAAGTGTCTACCTCTTGTACATTGCCTGCCATGCACATACGCAGCGGCAAATACATAACATAAATGAATGTTTAGAGAAGCTGTAAGGAAGTAAAAATGTAAAGATTGGGGAGGTGGACAGGACAGCTTCCACAGTAAAGCATGTGTTGGGCATGCATAAGAACTTGAGTTTGATTCCCTTAACACCCATGCAGAGGCCAGGTACGGAGCATGCCTGCCTGTGATTCCAGAACAGAGTAGCCAGGTTGACAAATTGATGAGCTCTGGGTCCTTGAGAGACACTGTTTCAGAAAAAAAAAAAAATGAGGTAAAGAGCAATTGAGGAAGACACCTGATGTCATTCTCAGCCTTCTGTATTCAAACACAGAGAGAGAGAGAGAAAGAAAGAGGGGGGGGGAAGAGATGAATGGAGAGAGAGAAAAAGGTAAAATACATAAAGAAGTTGCTGTGGATACACATGACTCTTATAAATAAGGCTAGGAAATGGAGGCTGGGTTTGGACCCATGTTGTGCTGCGGGTCAGGCTCCATAAATAAAGGAAAGTGATGTCTATCAGGTAGGTCCATGTAGAGCTGACAAGCAAGCTGACTTGCTTAGGATGGACTGAATGGGAAACAAAAACGAGGGGGCGGGCATGGTGTTTGCAATGTAACAAGTGGCTCAGCCCTCTGGGGAGCTTCTACCAAAAGAACTGGGTCTAATTCAGGAACCCCTCTAGCAGTATTTTGGTTGTTAAAGATGTATTTGTCATCTCCTGTTGAGCTGCCATTAGGATTAGGAGGGGATATAGGACTCCCTAGATGAGACAAATTGTAGGCACAATTCAAATGCCAGATGTTCATTTCATTCCATTTAAACCTCTTCAGCTCATCAGGGCCATTCGCCTCACTAAATATATTTTCACATATTTCAGAAATGTTCTTCCAAAGTGTTTCACCACCAGAAGAACAAAGGGTTCCATGAAGCAAGGGAAATGCAAAGGGTTTCTGTCTCTGTCTGTCTATCTCCCCCCTCTCTCTCTCCCTTTCAGATATGGAGGAGAGGAGAAACCAAACTAAAAAGGTAAAAACAATTGCTTTTTCATTCATAAATAAGAGCCCCGACAGGGGGCTGCAAATGTGGGCATAAGGCTCCACACTAACCTTTAAAATCAGTTTCTGCTTTAAAGTGGCGACAGGACTGTGACTGGAGTCCCTCTCCCACCAGCACTGGATTTGATCCTACACCAATCATGGTGGCTTTCTTTCCTGAATTCCTCCATAAACCAGATTCATTCATTGATTACCTGGGCCATTCCCAGTCTTCTGGTAAGTCCACCTTTTCTATTCTCCTGCCACCGCTATCACCAATGTATCGGGATCCATGCCTTTGTGAAGACGTAAGGCCTTTCTATGCATACTCCAGCACTGAATAATGGCATGGGGACTTTTATTTATTTATAATAGCTTTCAGGCCTTAGCTTACCATTGTTCCCAACGAGCTCTTATAACCTATGTTAACCCATTTATATTGATTTAGATATTGCCATGTGCTTCTTTACCTCTTCTCTGTTCCAGATGTCCCACTTCCTCCACATCTTGTCAGCGTATCTTTTCATGCCTCTTTCTTTCTCAGAGTTCATAACTCCCTGGAATTCCTATGCTTCCCTGCTTTTGCTATATCCCATTCATCTCTTTAATAAACCAATCAAAGGTGTTGGAGGGATTATTTACAATTTATGATGCAACCAAAAAATAACAGTAGCAAAGTCTGGCCTATAGTCAGTTCTCTGCTAGTACAGAAATCAGCGTTTGAATAAAACAAAGACAAGTTTTACATAGTGTACCAAAAAAAAAAAATCACTTCAACGATTTTCTTTTTAGATTGGCAGAGACGTGGCCACACGAAAGATGTCCTTCTCACATAATGGAGATGCGCACTGTGATACAACCTCATAGAAGGGCATCAGAGGGCCTGTGGATGATCTCACACATTCCCGCTTCATCCCAGCGATCTGCCACTAGAAACTACCCCACTGTCATCCCAGCCCAAACATGAAAAGGCACATAGCCTACTCGGGACTGAAGCTCTTTGCAATGACAAGTATACAGGCTATCTATGTGTCCATCAGTAAAGGATCGGCTGAATGACACATGATGCATTTTCTGTCTGGAGTTCAGTAAGAGGAAATAGGTGAATCTGCAAAGTACTTGGATTTCTGAGATGTTTTAGATAGAAGGCTGCAGTAGAATAAGCCTATGGCATGTATACTGTCATTTATTCAAGGGGAAAAAAAAGACAAACTAGCATTTACTATTTTCAAATGGAAATTTTATCTCCAAATAAACAGATCTAGTGTCTTTGCAGAGGACATCTGACTCTGATGCGCTGAATTGCTTATCTCATAGTGAAACACAAGTAATGAAAAACAATAACGAAAATCCAAATAAAGACAACATTTTCCACACAGCCATTGGAGATGACCCTCATGAAGTGTCTAACTTGAGGAATGTTCAATATCACCCTTTGTGAGGGAGTTAGACTGTCAAGGGAACTGACTGAACCCACATCTGAACCTCAAGTGTCCCATCCAGACCCAGAGTGAGAGAGTTATCTAAGTACAGCCTGAAGAGCCTCCCATAGCCCTAATGTGGAAAACTTTGACACTGAAACAAAAGCACATTTTGACCTTGGAGTGGACGACAGCTTGTCAATTCTAGGAGATGATCAGCCCTCCTTCCACCCACTAGCTCTGCTTTAGAGCCCAGAGATGATGGTGGAAATGATCTCATCCTAGAAGTTTTCCAGGCGGTGAACACGGGACAATGGAACCTCACTTTGTGACTCCTGAGGGGACAATGGTTTCAAGTCCTGATCATGAGTGGCTGCTAACAGAGAGAAAACAGGAGCCTCCCAAAGGACAATCCACCACCATAAGACATTTCAAGAGAAGCAACCCAGCACCAGCCACACCTCTGTACTGAAATTTATAGAAAACACATGTGCCTGAGAAGCATGTTCAACATGGACAGTCAGTTCCCAGCAGCTGTGCCCATTAGATCATCTTCTGTGCAAAATTTCCAGCTTCTCTAGTTGAAAATTATTTTGTGTCTAATATTTTTAGGAGTCTGATTTGAGAAGTGAAAACTGAAATGTTTACCAAGAAAAGAACATGTGATCTTGGCTTTGCTTCACACTAAGTGAGGCTGGAAGCAGCTGCTGTTGAGGGAACCCATGCAACAGCATTATAGTAAGTTAATAACTGTGGAAGCTGGATGATAGATACTTGGAAGAGACGTTTTTTTTAATATGTTTTTTCTATTTTAATTTTCAATTCAGAGAGAGAGGGAGAGAAGAAGCAGAGGGAGTAGGTTAAAGGAGGGAAATAGGGAGGTAGGGATAAAAGGAGAGATGGAAAAATGGAGGAAGGGAGGGAGAAGGGAAAGTGGGGGAGAGGGAGGGAGAGAAACAGAGATGTGAGAGAGGAAGGGTTGTAAGGAAAGAGAAAAGTAAAGAAAGGGAAAGAAATGAAAGCAAGAAAAGGAAAGGTAGAAGAGGGCAGGGAGGATAAGGGAGGGAAATGAAGGTAGAAGAGAAGAGGGAAGGCAAGTCAGCCAAAGGGATGAACCCTTGCACACCAGCCCTCTGGGCTCTACCTGCATCTGCTTGCCACCTTTACCTCCTCTTTCTTGTCTGAGTATCTTTCAGGCTCTGACTTTCCTGCACTCCCCCTTCAGGGTGTAGCACCCTCTCCAGGCCCTTCTGTAACTTAATTCTCACCCCATCCTTCAGATTCCATGCTGGTTTTCTGGCCTCACGCACACCCTGGCCTTTCTCATTAAGCCCAGCCTCTGCCTTTAGCTACTGTGGTTCCTTCCACCTCTACTCTGCAGCACATCACACCTGCAAGGTCATACTCAGTTGAGGGACCGCTGTTGCTTGTTTCATCCATCAGCCTCACTAGACTCTGAGGCTCCCATGAGCAGACAGGGTACCTAAGCCACTGCAGAGCTCGGCTCTCAGCTTTCTAAAACTTGTTGAATATTTTATCGTGCTTTTGGAGTGGGATGAGGTGATGATATGAAACCAGAGATATTCGCACTGGAGATGAAAAGAGCTCAGCTTTCAATAAGTACAGAAGAGAAAGTATGGCTCTTAGAGGCTAAAAAGGCTGAGGCAGGCATCTCTGATTTTATCCTTTGATAGAAAAATGAAAATAAAGTAATAAAAAGCCTCATACTGTTATTAGATACGTCTCCTTCCAGCCCTAAGGTCATATGTCATTCTGTGTGGGAAAGGGTGAGAGAGAGGTCATAAAAACATACAGAGTTTTAATCACAATGTGACTATGGACTTTGAGGTATAGCTGCAGGCTCCTAGTGGGTAAAGTCCCCCTGCATGGGCAGTGATGGTTGTCTCCTGAAGAGCATTATGACTCGGATAAGTAAAAGATATGCCAGAACAGTGCCTCCCAAACACACTGCCAGTTTCTTCTGGGGAGCTATGTAAAGAAATCATCAGCAACACAGCCTCCCTCCAGCTGACTAGACCACTCATTGAATAAAGTATGTCGACCTGGCATGAGAACTTGAGTTCAGTCTTTGACACCCACATGGTGAAAGGAGAGAACTGTTCCCTGCAAGTTGTACACACACACACACACACACACACACACACACACACACACACACAACACCCCACAGGCACACCTGCATGCACTCACCATAAATAAATAGAATTTTTAAGAAGAGGGATGCAGCCTTCTGCAGACCTGAAGATTCAGACCAGAGACCTTTGCTAATTACAGACACAGTGGATGCATGCAATTTCCCATGTCTTCCGTATTTCATGTTTTCTTCTTTTGCATAACAATATAGTCACCTGCTGAGAGGCAATTCCTGAGCCACAGAGGAAGCCAAGATGTCGCCCACAGCATGGGAGCAGTACATCTTGTCATGTTAATATTTGGAAAGGAAGCAAGCTATAAAGAATTGCAGGTGCTTTTATTGGCCAGCATGGGGTGTCTAGTTGGGGTACTGTTCCCTCTCCTCTGTTGTAGAGTAACTCTATTAAATCCCTTTTTATTTACATGTACATATCTTACTGATTAATTATTCATCTTAGTGCCTACATATCCAGGGTCCTGTTCAGAAGGCCTTTTCCTGTCTCAATTAATTTACTATCAAAAATGTGGTTTTGGTGTCCCTACCAGACTGATTTCATCGTCAAAGATGGCCTTAGGAGCAAAGTTCACGTATAATCCCAAAGAAGTAGAAGTGAAGGTGTGAGATCTGTGTTCTCAAGGCATGGATCAGAAAGAAAAGAACAACAGTGACCCACTCACCTGCTGCTGTGAAGAGCTGGCCAGAAGGAAGGAGGCCAAGGACTTAGGCCCTTTATCAGTTTCCTCAGACTTCTGTATATGTGCTTGCATACATGTTCATGTTTGCACAGATGTTAAGAGGTGCTCTGTGTGTGTATGCATGTCTGTGTGTGTGTGCTCATGTGCACATGCAGAGACCAGAGCTTAACCTTAGGTGTTCCTCTGAAAACATCCACCATATTGTTTTGAGATGGGGAATCTCACTGGGACCTGTAACATGCCCATTCAGTTAGGCTGACTGGCCAATAAATCCAGGGAACCTTACTGCCCCTTGCTACCCCCAGAGCTGGGTTTATAAGCACCAACCCTCTCCTGTCTAATCATCTCTCTTTTAGTTTGAGTTCTGGGGACCAAATTCAACTTCTCCTTGGTGCATGGCAAGCATTTTATTAACTGGGCCACGTCTTCAGCCTCAGCCTTGGTCTTTAGACTTTCACTGTGCCTTTGAGAGCCCCTGCTGCCCGGGTTTGTGTCTTGCTTCTTTGTGATTGACATTTTCACACACGCATTCAACATGCTTCTGTCATAGCCAGGCTCTCGTTACCTCCCTTCACTTTCCTCTTTCTACCTCTGCTCCCTAGTCACCCTATACAATCTCTCTTCTACTTCATGCTCTGTTTTCCTCACTCCACATGGGAGTCTTTATGTGTCTACGCTTATCTCCATGTCTCCTCACTTTCCTGTAGATGACATTTCCCTCTTTGCGGCTGAGGAAAAGTCTGCTCTGTCTACCTACCACATCTTCTTTATCCTTTTATCTGTTGATGGGTGCCCAAGGTAGTCTATCACTTGGCTACTATGGACAGTGGCAGTAAACACAGGCATGAAGAAGTCTCTATTTCGTGCTGATTTTGATTCCTTTGGGAGTAACACCCAGGAATGAGGTAGTGAGATCACACGATTGTTGTTTTGTTCTTGTTGATTTTTTGTTGTTGCTTTGTTTTGTTTTCTGAGGAACCTACACAACACGCTTATTTTATATAGCTTACATTCTCCTTGACAATGCACACACATCTTTACAACATGTGTTGTTATTAGCTTTCTTAATGGTAGCTGTTCTGACTGGATGAGTAGATTGCAATGTAGTTTTGACTGGCCTTTCCTGTTGCTAGGATGCTTCGTTTGTTTTGTTTTTTTTTTTTCACATATTTCTAATTCTTTTGAGCAGAATTCATTTCTGCATTTATCAATTGCATTATTTGCTCTTTTGATGCCTGCTTTTAAGATTGATTTTTATTTTCAAATGATGTGTAGGTGTGTATGCGTGACTGTGTGCATAGGTGAGGGAAGTGCCTGAGGTATCTGGGAGAGGACATTGGCTTCCTGGGAAATGGAGTCACAGGTGGCTGCAGATGCCATGTGGGGGATAAGAACTGAACTTGGGTCCTTTGCAAGAACACAAGTGCTCTTAACCACTGAGCATTCTTTTCAGCCCCTTAATTTCTTTTGCTGTTGTTTTGTTTATTTTTGTTTTGTTTTAATTCTTACATATCCCAGATATTAATCATTGCTAGGATAATAGCTGGCAAAAGTTTTCTCCCACCTGCTGGGCTATCTTTTTACCCTGTTATTTATCTGCTCTGTGCAGTAGCTAATTAAAATTTTATTTTTATTGTTTTTATTTATTTATTTTATGTGTACGAATGTTAGTCCTCCTCTATGTATATGTACCATGTGGATGCAATGCCCCCAAAGAACAGAAGAAGGTGTTGGGTCCCCTAGAATTGAATTACAAAGAGTTGCGAGCCTCAAATGTGGGTGCTAGGAACTAAACCCAGGTCTTTTACAAGAGCAGCCAATGCTCTAAACTGATGATCCATCTCTGTAGCCCTTCTTTGGCTTTTGAGATGAGGTTCTGCTGTATAACTCTGGCTGGTCTGGAGCTCCTGGTGTAGAGTAAACTGCCCTCCAGCACAGCATGTTCCATGTCCTGGCCTTAACCCACTAAGGCCAGGACATATGATACCCATATGATACTCATATGTACATGGGTGTAGAACCACTCTCTGGAGTATGGATACCTACCAATAGCCACTTTCTCAAAGATAAAAGACATTCCTTTAGCAGATATCAACTGCATATATCTCTTCAGTTGGGGTGGGCTCTTAAGAGTTCATCCCCCCCATTTACTCAGGAATTGAGGCTGGCTTCATCTTATGTCAATTTTATGCAAGTAACTACAGTTTAGCGAGTTCATGTGTGATAGCCATGTCAGGTCAGACATCATTTCACAGAAGTTCACTTCATCTTTTAGCTCGCTCATATGTTCTTTCTTCCTCTTTCTTAAGGTTCCCTAAGCCTGAGTAGGGACCACTTTCACTTCTCATATGCAAACAATAGGTCTTGATGAGTAACATGGTCTGAAGCTATTTTATAGCCAATGATACCTGGTCATGACACTGTCTGGGAACTAGGTCCAACCTGCTTTTGACACCACTATAAGCTGCTTCTTTTTTTGTTATTAATTTTCATATTTTTCATGACCTCTAAATGCAACTGATTTCATTATCCCCAAACTTAAACTCTTAAAGGAAATGCTGCTAAAATCCTATTTGTTGCTTCAACAGTGTCCACAATTTTGACGTACAATCATTCTGACTCTCCTGAAGAGGTTGTTTTGTTGCTACTGTTTTTCATAAGATCCCTCTAACATTTTAAGATATTATAGTTTCACTCCTGTTTCAAAATTCTCACTGACCTCTTTTTTCTTCAAGATCATCAAATACCTGACAGTTCTGAGATCTAATTAGTAATTCCAGAGGGGCTTCACATACAATGGAAATTTGCAGGGGTTAATTAGAGGGGTCAACCTTCCCATAATAAACTTGAGCATCTATCTCAATATATTACTAATTGTACAAGATATTTTCTGCCTGGTTCACTTAGGGAGATGCTTGAAGAGACTTTCAAGATTACACATCGTTCCTTGTTCATTAGCTTGGCATCCCACAGCAGCTTATGAAATCCACATCGAACAAAGGATTGATTAAGACTTAGGCAGGTCAGGAGTCACTGGTAAAAATCCCCAACCAAGTTCATAATCCACTTGCATTTTAATAAAGCATGTCTAAGGTTTGAATCATTTAGTAAAATAATAAATTTTTAAATGTTAGACTGTATTGCAGAGTTCCTTGGCATCAGGAGCTCTGATAAGAGTATCAAATGCATGATACTATCTTGTTTTTATAACTTTGGACTGATAATTAATATTTATCTCTATTGTGCAGAAGAACAAACTGAAGGTCAGAGTAGGTGCCCAGCAGAGTTATGCAAAGAAACTCGTTGGTCTGTCTCTGCTTTACATCTGTATGTTTGTGTGTAGGATGATGGACATACAGACATGTGCACTGTTGATGGAGTTTGGGACTCCTGGGAAAAGACCACAGACTCAATCAATTATAATTACAAGATTTGTCGATTAGCTGCTAAAAGGGCCATACTCTCTGAGTCAAATTTGAGATTGCTGTGTAGGAGGGTTATGGGGAAGGATGTTTTTAAAGGTAAAACCACAAAAAGACCTTTGATATAGATGCAAGCAAGCAAAAAAAAAAAAAAAGTTTGTTCTGCCAAGTTGAAGCAACTGGGGTGACTTGAAACAATCTTTAGGTATCTGCATAAGCAAGTTACAGAAGCAATAAAAGCAGTTAGCCATATGACAACAAGGTCACAGCTGTATATTTCTGGGTGTGTGTGGGGTCACTGAGTCAGGGTTACCTGGAACTTATCCACTAGGGACTGCAGTCAGACACAAATGGCTAGTGGATACCAAGATGAATGCCTAGCATAAAATCAAGTTTCTTTAGCCATTACAGCACATTACAGTAGTGCTTTTCCTCAGATACACAGGCCTATAACTTGTCAAGTAAGCTAGACTGGCCTGCTAGTGAGCCCTAACTATCCGCCTACCTCTGCTTTCCTAGAGCTGGGGTTACAAGCATGCACCACCATGCCCAGCTTTTCAGTGTGAGTTCCGGGAATCAGACTCAGGTCCTAATGTCTGCTTGTCGAATACTTTACTGGCTGAGCCATCTATCTCCCCATTCCTCCCACCCCACTTATAGTCTACCTACGTTTGTGGCATGGCTTATCACACAGTTGCCATGTGTGCTGATGGCTGGGAAAACACAACATAAGGAAAAGAGGATTGCACAGACTTCCCATGCCATGCTTCTATCTTGACTGTGGAGTCAACTGTGGATGTCTGATGAGACCATGTCCCTCTTCACTCCTTCATGACCTATGGCTACAGGAAAGAACTGGGTAAGGTAATTTTTTTCCCTTTCCCTCTTGATTCAGGAACTGGTCTAAAATTATTCAACAAACTGAATAAACTAATTCATACTAAGCCCTGAATGGCCATCTTCCCATCTTCCTTTCATGCTTATTTGCATTTTCCAAAAGGAAGCGCTCACAGAAGCATGTGACTAGATAATTGAAGCAATTAGAGCTACACAATCAAGAGGAGACCAGGCAACTGGGAATCAAGCCTTCACAGATCTCACCCCGCCCCCTGTGGCAGCCTTTGCCTACTTTGCCCTTTCTCTGATTTTTTTTTTCCTCCCCATTGCTTCATACTGTGGAACTGGCCCAGCTAAACAGTCTTCCAGACATATGTAAAATCTAAGGAACGTTCAAGACACTTTTAAATCGTAAGACTCCAGAGCTAAGAAGAGAGTCTCTGTTACGAGAAACGCTTGTGTAGCCCTGAAGACCTTCACCCCCAGCACTGCTGGTTTTTTTCCCCAGAGCCTGTTTTTAGCCCAGTGTCAATGAGAGGAGGGTCGGCTGGGTTTGAACTCCTCCCGAATGCTGTCACTATGGTAGATCTGACTGCAATATCTGTGTGCATTGCTGAGGTAAAGCAGAGACCTCAGACAGTGACATTGTATGACCAGACAGGCCTCTTCACTAAAGGAGAAAGCCCTAGCCTATCAGTGTTTTCTGGGGTAAATAGACGACTTCCAGTCATGTCTTCCTCAAACCTCAACTCCCCCCATCTGTGTGTGTGTGTGTGTGTGTGTTGTGTGAATAGTAGTGGTAGTAGCAGTGCCAACTGTGCCCATGTGTGTTATGTATGTACCTGTGTGCATGCCCATGTTTCTGGAAGCCAGAGTTTGAGGTCAAGTGCCTGACTCTATCATATTCCACCTTATTTTGAAGACTATTTATTTTCATTGATTTATTTATTATTAATTTATTATTGATGTTAATAATATTATTAACAATGTTTTTTTTAGTGTATGTGTGTGCACTTAAGAGTGCAGGTACTTGTAGAAGCCAGAATAGAGCATCCAGTGCCCTACAGCTGAGGTTAGAGGTGGTTATGAGTCACCCAGTAGGGGTACAAGGAACCGCACTGCGGTATTCTGAAAGAACAGCAAACACTTTTAACTGATAAGGTATCTCTTCAGCCTTTCCACCTTATTTTTGAGACAAAGTTTCTCACTGCATCAGGAGTTCACGATTTTCATTAAATAGTCTGGCTAGCAAGCTCCAGGGATGCACTTTTCTCTCCTCCTCAAAACAAGTTTCTTTTTTTTTCTTCTTTTTTTTTTAAACCTGGCTTCTCGGCACCAAACTCACATCCTCATCCTTGCATGCCAAGCACTTCACCAGCTGAGCCATCTCACCAGCCCTAGCAGTATAGTACCTTAAAAAAAAAGTCAAAGAGAAGTAATACACAGTGTTTAAGAGCTTCACCTCGAACACGAGCCAGGCCAGGTCTGTAATTGCTCTCTCTTGAGCTAGTTGGAGGTGCCTTTGAGAATTATTGCCTTGGCTTAATGTTGCATTCCCTTATGGTAAAGTAATAGGGGCTGTGATGGGTGGCTGATGAGAGCACCGCCCCGTGGATCCGGGGTGAGCATCACATGAGGCATTAGAGTTAAAGTAGTTAAGATAAACAGCACTGATATTTAGGACTTCAGAACCTGTTTGGTGCCTTCTGGAGAGACCTGCACACTTCATTTCACTTCTCACAAATAAAGTTGCATAAAATATCCCAAGCTTAAAGGTGGATGCACTATGTACTGTGAACATCTACAGCTAAAGTTCAGACAGGAGGAGTGGAATCAGATACCATGTATTTAGGGGTGTTTGTAGAATTCAACACCCCTAATGCATCTAAGAAGACAGGTATGTGTGTATCAGGGCTGAGCGTAGCTCTTGGAGTTGCTAGTCTTAGGAGCAGTGTGAGCCAAGCTCCAGTGTCAATCCATATGGTTCCTGACCATATGGCCTCGCAGAAGCTGCTTTGTCAAAGTCTTCGCTTGTAAAGTGATGAGGAAAAGACCAAATAACAAACACTCACAGGCTCTGTCAAGAAACGGCTAGCAAAAAAGATGTGATGACGGGATCTGATGGTGGGTGGTCTTCTCCCATGGCAACAGTTGTATGACAGGTAGAACAGCCCTGAGGCAACAGGAAAGATTCTCAGGGCTAGAATGCTCTGCCTCTGCCATTCATTCCTATTGTCACCATGGGCAAAGTGTGTGGTTTTCTATCTGAGACACCTCCTCTTTTGAGTGGGGATCATAATAAAAATATCTCCACAGGATTGTTAGGAGGCAGGCTGGGAAGAGGGTTCCGTGGTTAAGGTATTTAATTCACAAGCGTTAAGATTTGAGTCAAGATGCCCAGCCCCACTGAGGAATGGGTGTGTCAGTATACAGCATAACCTAAGCACTACAGGTGGAAAAGGGACAGGGGTATTCCAAGAATCACTCCCTAGCCATTATAGCAAATCTGTGAGCTCCATGTGCAAGGAAAGACCCTGTTTAAGTAAGACTGGTGGAGTAAAGTGTAGAAAGATAGTGGCCAAGATGGCGGAGCTCCACAAGCTGAAGCTTGCTGAACTAAAGCAAAAATGTCTTGCTCTTGGTTTAGAAACCAAGGGAATAAAACAAGATCTTATCAATAGGCTCTGAGCATATCTTGAAGAACATGCTGAAGCGGAAGCAAATGAAGAAGATGTACTGGGAGATGAAACGGAGGAAGGAGAACCAAAGCTCATAGAAATGCCTATTAAAGAAGAACCTCCTGAAAAAGCTGTTGATAGGCCTCAGAAAACAATGTGGTAAAAATTACATCTGGAATACCTCAAACCAAAAGAAGGTAGAAGAGGGTGGAATGATTCAATGTACCTGCAAGCTTGGAGGGTAAGAAGGCTACTCAGGCAGCTAGGTTTGGGATTTCTTCAACCCCAACAAAAGATCTGTCATCTGACACCAGGCCTATGGTTAACGTGAATAAACTAAAGGAAAGAGCACAGAGGTTTGGTTGAAATGTCTCTTCCATCTCTAGAAAGTCTGAAAATTATGAGAAGCTAAAAAAAAAAAAAATGGAAGGAGAAATTTGAGATTGTGACGAGCTCAGGTGGAATGGGAGCCACAGAGGATACAGAAGCAAAGACAAGAAAAAGAGAGGAACGTATTTGGGTGTCATAATGAAAAGTTCATGCTTTCTGCCCCATAGTGGTTTCCATTTCTCAAATTCCTCTTGGTTTTATGTATGATGCACACACACATGAACAGTCATTTGCCTCACAGTGAGGAAGCTTGTACCTCAGGTTTATGCTTGAATTCCAGTTCAATTGCTATTCTACATTTAAGGTTAAGGTTGTTGTTGTTGTTGTTTTTTTAATTATTTTGCTTAATAATAAAAGAAGAAAGAAAAGAGAAAAAAGTAAGGTAGAGAGTGATAGAGGAAGGCATTCAACATCAACCTCTAGCCTGCACATGTACACACAGGCAGGTATACCTACACACATAGACTTACATACACACACACACATACACACACACACACACACACACACACGAGGATTGCGAAAAGAATTCATTTGTCTACGCTTTTACACCAGAGGCTGCCACTTGACTCTAAATAACAGCTACTCTTAGTTGGATTTTGTTCATAGACTGTCTTCTTATTTTAAAATAGTTTTAAGGTAGATCCCAAATGGCATAAAAAACATCTGTGCAGACCTGTTATCAAAATCCTGAAATAACTTGCCTCCATGCACCAGATACTGAACCTAAATGCCTGTATGATGGTTTGGATGCCTAGGTTGGACATGCCTTCCACTGAAGAACCATCTCTTCACCTGTGGACCTCTCAACCTCTTTAATAATAAGTCCATCCACCCAACTACTCAAGCTCAGCCATAGGATCCTTTCTAGACTCTTCCTTTCTCCTCTCTCAATTTCCCTACTGTCTAGTACTGCCTGAGTGCACATGATTCTCCTCTGTTATGGTTGCAGAGTGAGCCCTGTGAGGGGAGGAATCACCACTCTTTTGTGAATCCTTAGCAATCATCAGAGTTGCAGTTGATGGTGAACCATGCTCTATTGTGATTTAAGTAAGAAATGCCCTCCATAGGCTTATGCATTTGAACAGCTAGTCCCCAGCTACTGGTACTGTTTGGGAAGCTTGTAGGTTTTAGAAGCTGGGGCCCTGCTGGAGGAAGTGTCTCAATAAGGGCAACCTTTGGGATTTTCTATCCCAGCCCTACTTGCAGTTTTCTTTACGCTTCCTGACTACCAAGCCAGCCTCAAGCTCCCACTGCCATGCCCTTGTCTGCCCTGGTAGAATGTGTGCCTTCTTAAACTGTTCCCAAAGAAAGCCCCTTTCTTTTTCCCATAAGCTACCTTTTTCCTGGGTATCTTATCACAGCAAAAGGAAGAAAACAAATGCAATACGGATACATATGGTTGCAACAGAAATACCTGAATTCTTTGCACAGTTACTCTATGTATCAGTGACGTTACACATTGCTATGACCAGATCACTCTAAAGGAAAAGGGATTAATGCCGGGGTCCTGTTCTGTAGGGATACAGGCCACACTGGTGGGGGAAGGCCTGCAGCTTGCTTGCCCATTGCGTCAGCAGTCTGGAAGGAGAGAGAACAAAAAAAAAAATGGGGCTGGGCTATAAACATCAAATCCTGCCTCGAACAACATGCTTCCTCTAATAAGCCTTCACCTCCTAAATGTTCCATAACCTCCCCAAACAGCACCACTAAACAGGACCAGATGCTCGAACATATGAACCTATGGGAGGAAGCAGTCCAACATCTCAAACTAACAACATTCTCTGTGTATATATTTCTGTTCTGTCCCTGAGGACACCCCAATAGCAATGAACTTACCTAATGCCTAAAAGTTGATTTTTAATACCATTCTCCATTAAAGTGAATTAGGCTATGGGCAATACCAACATTACAGCCCAGCCTATTGCCCTTTAATTTTTAAAATGTAATTTATTTTATTTATATGTATGTGTGTGTGTGTGTGTGTGTGTGTGTCTGTGTGTGTGTGTATGTGTGTGACTCCTCCAGTGATGGCTCATGGAGTGACGTCCTCCCTAACCTCAACATAAATGGGAGAAAGGGCCTAACTCCACCGCAGACAAACCTGATAAACACCCTACATTCATGGTATACGGTGAAATGGTGCTTTAGCCCCTCGTCACCAAACACACAACTCTAACTAGAAAAAAAATACCAAATTTCAATAGAACTGTATTGTCATAGTTTGAACATGAACTGTCCCCCACAGGCTCATGGTAGAGCTGCTGTTCCTCAGTTGGTGGTGTTGTCTGGGGCACTTTGGGGCCCTTAGAAGGTTTGGCCTAGATGATAGACATAGCTCACTAGAAATGTCCTTTGTGGGTTAAAGTCCAGCCCTACTTCTGGCCATGCTCTTGACTGAGGCTTTCCAGACCATCGCCAACTAAACACGACAGAAAAATGAGACCATGAGCCACATTAAGCCTGTCCTTCTTAACAGTGTTTCTGTTGGGTGCCATGGGCACAGAAACACAAAGGAAGTGAAAGCAAACATTCTACAAACCTAAACAGGACTCCCCAGAGTATCATAACAGTCAAAGTCAGGGAGGTCACAGTCAGAGAGAACCCGGAGATGGTACAGAAACCCATCTCGGCATCTTGGTGAGATTCTAAATAACGAAAGTAATACTGATGAAAACAACAAAACTAGAATGAACAGCATGTGTTAGCAGTACTAACAACACCAGCGTTCCTTTGCCCTTTGTGGAAGTGTGTCACACTGATGTAAGGTGCTAGCAGGGAAACTGCACTGTGGGATAGTCTCTGTACAGTTGTCTTAAGTCTTCTGTAAATCTAAAAATGTTCTTTTAAAAGATGTTAGTAATAGTAGCTGAGGGGTGTGGCTTTGGGTGTTAACAGCACTGGCTCCTCTTTGAAAGGACCTGGGTTCAATTCCCAGCATCCACATGGGGGCTTACCACTATTGAGTTCCAGGGATCCAACACCTTTTTCTGGCTTCCTCAGGTACTACTGCACATGATGCAGAGACATACACACAGGCAATAAATGTAATATAAAAATAAATAAATCTCCTTAAAAATTATTTTACAGATTTTAGAGAAGGCGTAGAGCAGATGGTAATTAATACTTCTCAAAGTGCAGAGAATAAGTGATGGTGTTTTCAGCTTAAATGTGATATCTATATCATAATCTCTCCCTGAAAAGCTCTGGGAATATCTTCAAAGAATAGTAGAAAGACTGTAAGAGTGAAAGGTCAGGGAGATCTGTTACGTGACAATGTCTTCTGGACATAGATTGGCCATTGCACTCAGGAATTCAAGGCATTTATGGTTACTCAAGACATGTACAAGATTGAGCCAGTCAACTTCCAGCATGGGTGGGGAAGGGATTCACAAGCTCCCACATTTGAATGGGGAGAGGGACACTGACACTTGATAGTTGTTGGAGAGAGACAGTCAGTGTCCTTTAGGGATGTGGCTCCTGGCAGGGTGACCATGCTCCAGTCACTGGTCCATACCCATGATGCATGGACAGTACTGATTAGACTCAGTGGGCTATAAAAAATATTTTAAAAGATCACATGAAATTGGAAGGGCAGCAGAGTGAGGGATTCTGAGAAGGATTGGAGATGAGGAGTCAAGAGGGAGTGTAGAAATGATGAAAAAAATCATTTTATATATACATGCAAATCTGGAAGAATAAATAAGAAGAATATAAGGGCTGGAGAGATGGATAAATGGTTACGAGCACTGGCTACTCTTCCAGAAGTCCTGAGTTCAATTCCCAGCAACCATATTGTGGCTCACAACCATCTATAATGTGATCTGATACCCTCTCTTGGCATGCAGGTGTACATGCAAATAGAGCACTCATATACATCAAAAAATATTTTTTTAAAAAATAAAATAAAAAGAACTTTTTGTTATTATTATTTTTTTAAAAGATAAGCCAATGTTTCTAAGTTGCAAACAGTTGAGTTGGGTTGGAATAAGGCCAGTGTGCCCTAAAGTGGTGGGAAAAATCTCACAAGGGTCAAATTTCAGAAAGCATCAGGTACAGAGAGTTAGCAGCTGGCTACACTCAAACCTATCCAAACCCACTTGTCCTTTCCCTGTTCTAACCTCAAGTGAGCCTGTAAAAGTGAGCATTTGTTTATATATTTCACTCACTCGCTCGCTTGCTCACTGTCTCACCCTCATTCACTCGCAGTCACTCATTCACTTGTTCACCCTTCACTCGCTCCTCTTTCGTTCCTCACTCATGCCCTCGCTCACTCATTCACCACTCTCGTCTATCTTTCTTTACCTGTCACCGTAGCACATAGACAAAAGGCCCCATGTCTGGGAGAACAGAAACTTGAACGATTCTCAGGGTCTTCTCCAGCAGTATAAAAAGGAATAAATAACTTCTGTGGAGGGCACTGAGCAACTGCTGAGGAAAGACATATTTACGCTTCACACTGCTCAGCTGCAAAGGGCTCCAGCTCTATGGGTTTCATGGGTCTGTCACTCATCCTGGGGTGGGCTTTTCCATGATGGAGGTGATTCAAAGTCATCCCTGATCCTGGGAGTGACCACAAAAAAAAAAAAAAAAAACTCACTAGTTCAGCAAGTTGGATTTTGGTACAATCTTGGCTTTGATCTGTTCTGGAGATGTGTGTGTGTTGTCTCTTCCTGGGAAATGTCTGTCCCACCACAATTACAGATGTGTACCACCTTAGCTGGCTTTTTCACATGAGTTTTTGGGATTGAACCCAGGTCCTCATGCTTCTGACTGAGCACGCACACAACTGACTGAACTATCACCCAGGCCCAGAGCATATTTGAGATGTCCATTTCTAACTTGTTCTGTTTGCTCATGGAATTGAGCTTAAATAGAGGAAGCTTATCTTGACTTGAAAAGAAAGTCCATCTATACAGGGAAAAAATGGAAATCGAGGAGTGGTGTGTGGCTTGAAGGCTGCTCAGGACAGTGCATGTGAGCAGCTCCAGATCCTCTACTTCCTGTGAGCCCGTCTGACCAAATTTCAGAAACAGCTCCACACCCTGAATTTATCTCAGCCAGACATGGCTTGCATATAGCTCAGGGCTGTATCTACAAGTGGCAGCTGGCACCACCTAAGCTAAGCCAAAACAGCCTAGAAAAATGTTGGCTACACATCAGCAGACACAAAACACACACACACACACAGAGAGAGAGAGAGAGAGAGAGACATACATGATTAGAGAGTGACAATCACTTAAAACTACTGTGGGGAAAAACATAGGATCAATTTCTTGCTGGGAGTAATCAGTGAAGGTTTTGAGGGTTACTGTGGGAAGCTTTCTTCTCAGATACAACTCCTGTTTTATCTGAAGAGGCTCTTTTTTTTTCCCAAAGGTCCTTGAAACATGATCACTTAATATGTGGAGAATCAGCAGAACCTGCTCCTCTCTTAATGAAAGCAACTGAGACCAACAACTACAGCAGCTGAGATAAAAATCATAGCCTTACTGCGGTGCCCATTAGCGGGGTAGAAACTACATCCTGAGGTCATAAATAGTTATTAGCCAGTTAATGACAGCTATGGTCAAATCATTATATTTACATCTGATGAATAGGGATGAGGCCTTCCTTGGCCCGTTGGAGCTCAGGCAGTTTATTGCAGTGTTCCAATATTCTGGGCAGAATTTCTGAAATTCAAAAGACAAATCCTTACACTTCTCTTAAAGAAACACAAAGAGATGAATAAAACTGAACAATTTGGCATGTTTTCCTAGATTGTTCAACCTCTCAGTGATGTCCTTAAATTCCTAACGTACTTCCTGTTGGCTGCAACACAACCTACTGGGGCGTGTGTCCCTGTGTGCTTCATGCTGTCTCACCAATTCTCCCCATTCTAGAAGCTCCTGGGGCTTTTTCGTACTATATTGACAAAACTTTACTCCAAATTAAATTAAATTAATTAGCAACAAATTAAAGATTTAGACCTTTTTATCTTCTCTTGTGCTACCCTTGTCTATTTTTGTGGTTCTAGGGATGGCACCTAGAGCCCTGTGCATGCCAGGAGGGCTTCTACCACGATGTCACATCCTGAGCCCCCAAGCGACTTTTAGAAGCTGGTACTTCATGTATTATCCTATTTTCTTTAATGGCCCGTGCAATCGAGAGGAATTTAAAATACTTGTTCAATTTAGCAGTAACCCTTCTCCAGTGATAGATACAAATTAATCCACAATATATTGCTTTTGGGTGATTTAACACCCAAGTGTATGTACTCCAGGTTTATTTTTCAGCTTGCTTGATAATGGGTCTCTGATTTAATTGGATCTGTTTAGACTTGGCATATAATATTTGTTTAGGCCGGATCGCTGATAAATACAGGAAACAAAGTGTGTAATAAAAAGATCATTGAAAGCTACAAATATTCAGAAACCTCGCGGTTTCCAACGAAATCACTTCCGAAAACACGAGGTTTGAGAGCAGAAGGTTAAACATTCTTATTTTATTAATTGTGAGCTCCAAAATCCTCTTCCTTAACCATTAGTAATTAACTCAGATTTAAACTTACGCATATACTTATTTCCTAGGAGAAAATTGTGGGGTGAAGGTCTGCACAGCTGTCTCAATTAGCCCAAGCTTCCACGGGTAATCATTTCCCATGTGCTGAGGCACCACATGCCACAAATGTCACAAGAAACATCTGGATGAGGATGATGTGTTAGTTACTCTCATTGTTGTCACCAGAAATAGCTGTCAAAAACCACCTGTGGAAGGAAGGGTTTGGTTTATTTTAGCATAGCATTTGAAAGTGGAGTCCATGGTAGAGAAGAGAAGGCATGGCAGGACCTCGAGGCAGCTGGTCATATTGCATCCACAGTTAGGAAGCAGGATGAGATAAAAGCTGGTGCTCAGTTCTCTTTCTCTCTTTTATCCAATCTAAGATACCAGCACATGAGGCAGTGATGTCCATATGGGTAGGTCTTCCTTGTATAGTTTGACCTTTCTGAAACACACACACACACACACACACACACACACACACACACACACCACACACAAATTAGAGAAAGAGGTGTCTTAATATGTGTTATCCCAGGCTAGCCTCAAACTTGCCATGTAGCTGAGGATGGCATTGAACTTTTCATCTCTCTGCCTCCATTCCCAGAGTGCTGGGATTACATGTGTGTACCACCACACCTGGTTTTATGCAGTCCTGGGGCTTAGATCTAGGACCTCATGATTGCTAGGCAAGCACTGATATCTAAAGTTAGGAACTTTTCTTTGCTAAGGTTAAGACAGGTTGGCGCCCAGAGTCAGGTGACCTTGGGCAGCTCTGATCTCTCGAACTTCACTGTGCTTCCCAGAGGTGTGGCAGTACCATACCCCAAGATGTCTCTCCAAGGGACACAGGGAAAGCTCTGAGCAGAGCTCCTGGCACAGGGTTGTTTGTGAAATGTTAACTGTGGCTGTTATCAATGGTTTTGAATATTTGGCATTGGACAGAAACTGCAAACAGTTGGATATGTGGTATCCCAGACCTTGGCCTTATATATCAACTTTGTCAATTTGTGCACAAAATTGTATAACACAACTCACTTAAGAAAATATCTGGGAAACTGGTATCGTGATAGCTGGAGGTGTGATGGCCTCTGAGCATGTCTATGCGGGATTATCTTAATTGCATTCATTGGTGTGGAAAGATACTCTGACTACGGGTGGCACTGTTTCCTTGATGAGATCTTGAGCTATATAGGTGGAGATGGAGACTTGAACAGCAGCATGACTCATGACTCTCCCATTCTGCTTCGTGCCAGCAGACAGAATGTGACCCAGCTGTCCCCAGTTCTGGTCAATGACTTCTCCACCTAAATGGACTGTAGCCTGAACTCTGAGCCAAAATTAAAAAAAAAAAATTCTTTGTCCCTTGAGATGCTTTTCTCAGGGTCCTTTTATCACAGCAACAGAAAAAGAAACTAAGACATCTACCAAGATCATACCCTCCCTTTGTTATAGCTTGTAAATGTTCTTTGGAATCTCAAATAAAATAATGAACTTGACTGCTGTAGAAATCACCGGCTTTGTCCTCACCATATAGATGCCCTGTCCTTTGGCCTGAGACACTTATCCAAGGGTATTTCTTTTGCCTCTTTCTTAGAAAGTTGTCACTGCCCAGAGACCCAGGAAACTTTTCCATGAAATGCCTGATGGTGGCTAGTGATTTGCTGGGCAAATCACACACGTAATGTATTTGAACAGTATGAAGCCCAATCAGGAAACTACATCTTAAAGTTGGCTCCTTGGGAAGCTTAAGGGGGTGGACATGGCTTAAGGAGGAAGGGTCAGCCCGAGCAAACTGACAAGAGAGTGTGGAGCCCCTCTCCAGGCCAAGAGCCTTCTTGTGGCCTTCCACAAGAAGTGTTCCCATAATTTCCTGAGCTATATGAGATGGGTCTTACTTCTATAGAGTTACCTCCTCTGCTCTAAAGCAGAGAGGGAAATAAATTCTCAAAGCCAAAGCAAACACTTCATCAAGTAATTTAACTCATTACAATATCTAGAGCCTCTTGCCACCTTGACAAAAAGAGAGCCTGTCACCTGCCTGAAGAAGGAAAGGGTTGGATTTGGGAGTTGACTAACCCTCAGCTTCACTTGCTGTAGCGCCATAGTAGCATCCTCCCCCAGCAGTTCACTACTGAAAGTAAACTTGTTTGCCCTGAGTACCGTGGGTATTTGAAATCAGTGGGTGCTGTCAGCACCAAAGAGGAAACCTCCGTGGCCGAAGCTCATCTCGTCAGTGTTCAGGGATAGAAGCATCAGATTGGCTTTCAAGACAGGGCTGTGTCATTGCCTGTGTGATGAGTGCCCACTTTGACTGAGCCCTGGAACCCTGCAGAAGCCATGCTCTCCAGAGCCTTGCCACATACCTCTTGGTTAAATCAGGTCACTCAGACATATAGACCTTTTCTGACATGTTCATGAACAACCAGGGAGTAAAGAGAGGACAGAAAATCTGAACAGGGAAGGGAGCCTCTGGCTGAGTAGTACCAGTCCTCATCACAGACAGAGAAGCTCACCTTTTATTCTATCCAGCATGGATACTCTCAAAGGTTTATTTTATTTTATTTTTTATGTAAAAGGATTCCACTCCAGAACCATGAAGGGACAGAATGGTTGCTAATGAGGCAGGCATTCTTCCCTGGGAACATTGACTGTACTTCCTTGGTTTGTCCTCACTCAAGATTCTACACCCATGGGAGGGTCAAGGCAGTGTCAGGGAATGGAACAACATCAAGACATGGTGTTCTGACTCTGACCTTCTGCCACACTTGCGGGACAGAATTCCTCCCCAGTCAGTGAAGAATGCAGCGGACTATCAGAATCTGGCTATTTATGCCCAGAATAGACCATACCTCCACTCTATTCCCAGTGGCTATTCATGGGCAAGCCAACCTTACTTCCTTCACTTTCTGTTCTGCACAGGTATGAACTCCACTGCTTCATCAACCCTCACATGACCCCCTGTCAGTGAAGAGTTTTCAAATGGAACTGCTGTGGAAGACCATCCTATGCTGATTGTTCAAGATGGGAATGAGACTTCTTTCCTACCGATAACAAAGAGAGAAGACAATGAGGATGACGGGGGGTGAGGGACAGGGTCAGACCCTAATTAGCAATCCTGTCTGGTGTGTGAGCAGCTATGGATAGATTCTCTTTTTGTTCATGCCTTATTAGCTGTGACTTTCAGGGTCAAAACTAAGGCTGACTAGGGAACCCCTGACCCTACAGATGGTTGGATCAAGGTGCTATCTTCCTTCTGCCTTCAAGCGAATCTTGAACACCACATCTCTACCCAGAATCCTCTGCACATAATGTTAAAATTTAGACTGAACACTTTCATCTCTCAGATTCTTTCACTGGCTGCATCTTTCATTTCTTTGCATTGTCAATGATCTGTCTAATCGTGTCCCCTCTTCTTTTTCCTTTAACTCAGACCTGCCAACACATGTCCTTTGAACAATGATGTGTAATATGCTGCATCAACCACCATGGTAACAAATATTTCATTAACACATTATAATCTAAGACTTTAATAACGCTACCAATGCCTTTTCATCTGCTCTTTATGGTAGCTATAGATACCTGGACAAGAACTTCCAGTGGGATTGAATGAACACTGGGAGGGGAAGCAACTGACCATTACAACATCAACAGTGACTTTTAAGAAGGAGGTATATTTGCAGTGGGCTAAGGTATTGTTATCATTAATGGGAGGATACTGAAGAAGCCAACATGCTATGCTTTGAAATATGATTCAAACTGTTCTCATTACCTCTTCCATGCTGGCAGCCAACAGAGGAAGCATGGACACCTGAGGAAGGACCCAGTTGAACCCTCCCCTGTGAGAGTGCTAGGCTGTTGTATATTAGAGCTCACTATGTTGCCCAGGCTGGTCTTGAACTTCTGGATTCAAACAGTTCCTCTGCCTCAGCCTTCTGTGTTCCTGAGTCTACAGGCCCCGGCTACTTTTGGACAAGATAATCTGGATTGAAACATATTCAGAAAAGTTGATTCTATTTCTGCCTGCCGCAACTTCTGGAGAGACCCGCTAGTGCTGTTTTGTTTTTGTTTTTGTTTGGTTTATTAGAGTGATACTTGTCAATCAAGAATCTGTATTGTATGTGTATTTGTGTCTATATGCCATGCTATGTGCATGGCATGTGTGGTGTGTGCATGTATGCGTGGTATGTTGTGTGGTATATATGTATTATGTGTGTGTGTGTGTGTGTGTGTGTGTGTGTGTGTGTGTGTGTGTGGTGTGTATGTGTGTGTAAACCATTATTGACTCTATTTATCAGGCATTCCCATCCTTTTCTTTATTTCTTTATCTGCCCCGCCTTTTTTTAAGCCATGAGCAGGAGCTCATGCTGCTTTGTCCAATGACGAATTTTCAGGTGCTCTCAGGAACACGCTTGGTTGCGAGCCATTCCTCCAGTGCATGAGCTGAACATTTTCATGCCTTTGTATGTCCTGAGCTTTATCTGTTGTTGAAACTAAACATCCAAGTCCCAAAGAAAGTCCAGCAACAGAGGAGCCATGCTCTCTGGCATCTTCTCAAGAGTTCCGAGGGCATTCGGTGAGTCCTCAGACTTCCAAAAGAAACTGGCTTCAGATGACATATGCCTTTGTTACTTTGATGGGGAGAGGAATTTCAGACACCCTAACTTTGTGTTTTTTGTCAATTTAGTGTTTTTGGCTTCACTGTCTTTCTCCCACACCAGTGAAGGAGACTGGCAAACAAAACCTACAGAACAAAAGCTTCACTCAGATCAGTGAAGCTCAGAAGAACACAGGAGTCCAGTTTGAGAGTGGAACAGGCTAGAGAAATTGATTGTGGCTTTTGACTGAAATGCTTGGAAATCTGACTGAAGAGGGAATATGGATATTGCTGATGAGACGATGTGTAGAATGAATAGGGGGGAAATGAATGGAGATGGCAAAGTCTGAGAATTAAAAGGGTCAGTACAGGTTGAGCAAAATGGCCCAGTAGGTAAAGGCATTTGCTGACAACCTGAGTTAAATTCCTCAAGACCCACACCGTGGAAGAAGAGAACTGACTTCTGATTATCCTCTGACCTCCACTTACACTGTGGCACATATGCACACACACACACACACACACACACACACACACACACACGCATGCATGTGCACTATCCTAGTTTCTGTTACTGTAACAAAACACTTTGGCCTGACAAGAAAAGAGTGGGTTTATTTCATCTTATTTCTGGCTTCAGGAATTGGGAGCATGCACTCAAGCAGAAATTGAAGCAGAAAACATGAAGGAACACTACTAAGTGATTCACTCCTTGGTTCACTCAGTAGCTTTCTTACACAGCCCAGGACCACCTGCTAGGTATGGTTCTGCTCACAGTGGGCTGGACTATTCTATTCAATTACTAATCAAGACAGTTCCCAACGAACATGCCCACAGGCCAATATAAGCTGGAAAATACCTCAATTGAGACTCCTTTGGATGACTGTAGACTGTCAAGCTGACATTTGAAGCTAACTAGAACACACACACACACACCACTAAATAAATGTAAGGAATATTTAAAATAAAAAGTCAACATGTTGAAATTTTTCCCACAGTGAATTTTGACTTACTATTCCAGAACAAAATTAAGTAGGAAAGGGAGCGAACCAAAATCTCTAAGGTGGAGAGCCTGGCAGAGCCATCTGACATTAGACTAAGGAGGGCCTATGTGTTGTCGCTTGAGTTTTTGGACCATTCATGGAGAAAACCTAGAACCCCTGCACAGATGTAGCGTATGGCAGTTTGGTGTCCAAGTGGGTTCCATGATAATGGGAATAGGGACTGTCTCTGGCATGAACTGATTGGTTTGCTCTTTGATTACCTCCCCCTAGGGGGGAGCAGCCTTACCAGGCCACAGAGGAAGACAATGCAGCTACTTCTGATGAGACCTGATAGAGTAGGATCAGAAGGAAGGGGAGGAGGACCTCCATTATCAGTGGACTGGGGTGGGGGTTGGGCATGAGTTGCTTCACCAACTCTATCCAGCCAATAGCTCTATTGTTCTCTGAAATTGACTTACAGCCAGTGCATCTATCAAATAATTCTCTACATATGAACAAAATGGCCTCCATTAAAAGCCATACTTCTAGAGAAGAGAGGACAGCTCTCCCTGTGTGGTTTCACTCTTACATACATCTTACCATGTGGTCCAGTACTGCCCAGCCAGTGCTATTCTAAGTCAGGAGCAGTTTCTCTTGCATACAACCAGGTCAGGAAGACAGTTCACGAATGGATAAAATGCTTTGATCTGCTTTGCAACTTCCACAGCGATCAGCACAGCTATTAATTAAATACCTGTAATTATTCTGTGGAAAGGGCTTAATATCATGAATGCAATTCTATTAAGCATGATTCTCAGCCTCCCAGTGGCAACCCCAACACTTAATGCCACTGGTTAAAATGCTTGTCGTAGGAAAGCTGCTATAATTTCAGCCTTCACCTTGCAACCACTCCAACAATTAAATCATTTTTGAATTTCAGTGCTACACTAAAGGAGAAATTATTAAGACAATTTCACAAGAGAAGATGCCAACATGATAATCACCCTTGACCATTATTGCACTCGAGTTCGGAGTGTGCATCTCAGTACTTGAAGAAGGTATGTTTCATTTGTGGCCTGTCCTGTCTGCCTTCAGCCAAGTGTATTCTTGGAGAAACAAGGTCATTGTTTCTTAGACTGCAGGGGTCTCCGTGAAAAGCACTTGTCCACATGTGAGCATCCTGCTTGCAGCACTCAGTAGCTGTACAGTACTGGCCAAATTAACTCCTCTTTCCTGTTTTCAAATTGTGTGTGTGTGTGTGTGTGTGTGTGTGTGTGTGTGTGTGTGTGCTGTATGCATGTGTTTGTGTGCCTGTGGAAGCCAGTGGTTATTGTCAGATGTCTTCCTCGGTTGTTTTTCTGCCTACATGCTGTGACTGGAACTCTCACTGGACCTGGAGCTCACCAGAAGCTGGCAAAGGCTGGCCAGCAAGCTCTCAGGATCCTCCTGTCTCTGGCTTCCTCCAAAAGTGCCAAGGTTACAGTACCGCCTACATTTTACATGGGTGCAGGGCATGTAAATTTAGGCCTTCACACTCGTGCAGTGAGCCCTTTCCCAACTGAGCCATCTCCGAGCCCATTTTCCAAATCTTCAAATATATACAAAGCGCTTAAAATAGCATGTGACATTTGGTAGATGGTTTGTAAATATCACTGGTGTAAATCATCATATGTGTGGATATTTGGTGATGTAGACACTGTCTCCTTTTTAAAGGATGTGTTACACAGAGCCAACTAGACAGTTCTGTTGCTGTAGTTCAAAAAGAAAAGGACTTTTATAGATACATAATATCTCTTTAAACTGTTTTGTTAAAAGAAATATTGACGAAGAGATGGCTCAGGCAGTATAGGGCAAGCTGTGCCAACATGAGGACCTGAGTTTAATTCCCAGGCCCTGTATGAAAAATGCAGGGTATGATGGCAGGTGCTTAGAAACCCAGTATTGGCAGGCAGAGACCGAAGGCTCCCTGAGCCTCAGGGCCCAGCCACCCTAGCCTCCTTGGTGGGTGGTTGAGTGTACCTAAGAGACAATACAAGAGGTCAATGTCTGGCCTCTGCATACACACATACCCATGTGCAAACATTATTATATTGATATTTTGCTTATTCAGTCTTTACCCATGACAGACTAAGATCTGAGTTCTCTCTGTGTGGCCACATATCAAACCTTATGTCAACTCTTCTAGCCAAGTCACTACATTGCTGCTGCTTGTAAATAAGAAAAAAAGACTCAAGTGACAACATATGCTGAAGAGGATGTGGAGAAAGTGGAACCCTCCTCCATTGCTGGTGGGAATGTAAACTTGTACAACCACTTCGGAAATCAATCGGGTGCTTTCTCAGACAATTAGAAATAGTACTACTTCAAGATACAGCTATGCCACTCCTAGGCATATATTCAAAAGATGCTCAAGTATACTACAAGGACATTTGCTAAACCATGTTCGTAGCAGCTTTATTTGTAATAGCCAGAAGTTGGAAACAACTCAGATGTCCCTCAGTGGAGGAGTGGATACAGAAATTGTGGTACATTTATACAATGGAATACTACTCACCAATTAAAAACAAGGAAATCATGAAATTTTCAGGCAAATGGTGGAAACCAGAAAAAAAAATCATCCTGAGTGAGATATCCCAGAAGCAGACAGACACATATGATATATACTCACTTATAAGTGGATATTAGACATATAGGATAAACATACTAATATTTGCACACCTAAAGAAGCTAAGCAAGAAGGAGGACCCTGGGTAAGATAATCAATCCTCATTCAGAAAGGCAAAAGGGATGGACATCGGAAGAGGGAGAAAACAGGGAACAAGACAGGAGCATACCACAGAGGATCTCTGAAAGACTCTACCCAGCAGGGTATCAAAGCACATGCTGAAACCCATAGTCAAACTTTGGTCAGAGTGCAGGGAATCTTATGAAAGAAGGGGAGATAGAAAGACCTGGAATGGACAGGAGCTCCACAAGGAGAGCAACGAAACTCAAATATCTGTGTCCCGGGGTCTTTGCAAAGACTGATACTCCATTTGTAGAGATAACCTAGAACCCCTGCACAGATGTAGCCCATGGCAGCTCAGTCACCAAGTGGGCTCCCTAGTAAGTTCCCCTTACTAGGGGCTGTCTCTGACATGAACTCAGTGGCCTGCTCTTTGATTACTTCCCTATGAGGGGGGAGCAGCCTTACTAGGCCACAGAGGAAGACAATGCAGCCAGTCCTGATAAGACCTGATAGACTAGGGTCAGATGAAAGGGGAGGAGGACCTCCTCTACCAGTGGACTGGGGGATAGGCATGGGAGGAGAAGAGGGAGGGTGGGATTGGGAGGGGACTTGGGAGGGGGCTACAACTGGTATACAAAGTGAATAAACTGTAATTAATTTTAAAAAAAGAAAATAGAAATGAGGCAGAAATGTTTTAGAAACTTATCAAAAGGGACAGTAAATTCCACAGGCACTCCCTACCCCAGTCATCTCTTGTCAGCAATATACTCTTTTCTCCCCCTTAAATCTTAAAGGCGTGTATTTTTAAAACTGGATGCCCAGATAATTTCCACGAGTGATGAAAATACATTTTAGAATATTAAGCACTTAAGATATTAGCATTTAGTAGGCTTTCTGACAGAAGTTAAAAGGCTCTTAGGATGGCTGATGAGTAGCAGCAATATGCTCTTGCCGCGAAACAGGACTGCATCACAAGTGCCCATGCGTGTTACAGTTGGGGTGTCAATAGCTGTAGCTCCAGCTCTAATTCAGGGCAGCCACTGACGGGTTGAATAACAAGCCTGTGGCCACATTGCTCCCATTCCTCCCTAAGTCAGTGGTTCTCAACCTAGCTAATGCTGGGTTCCCCAGGTTGTATTGACCCCAAACATAAAATGGTCTTTGTGACTATTTCTTAATTGCAATATTTTTAGTGTTATGAGTCATAATGTAAATAGATATATGACTCGGGACCCCTGTGAAAGGGCCCATTCGACCCTCAAAAGCTTTGAGACTCTGGGTGATGCATAAGTAGATTTATTCATTTAGTCATTAAGTCACTTTTTGCTCCAGTACACAATGGTGAAGACCATGGACAGAATTGCTTTCAAGGAGTTTGTATCCCATTAGGGGGCACACATCTGGCACACACCACACAAATCATGAAGTCAGGTAAATGCCGATAAATGGAACAAGGAAAATAGCCCACAGAAAGAGCAGCTGATAGGTGTGTCAGGGGTGGCCTACTTTTGAATAAATCACAACGGAGGAGCCAAATGAGGAAATGTCTGAAGGATGAAGTAGAAACACCTGGAAGAGGAAAGATGCTCCAACCAGGGAAAACAGCCCGGAGGCTCAGCAAAGAGGCCAGTGTGTGTGTGTGTGTGTGTGTGTGTGTGTGTGTGTGTGTGTGTGTGTATGTGTGTGTATTGAAGCCAGATCTATTTAGAAATAAGGTCAAAAGCTAGGCACACGCCTTTAATCCTAGCGCTCATCAAGGCAGAGATGGGCAGATCACTGTGAGTCTGAGGCCAGCCTGGTGACAAAGCCAGTCCAGTACAGCCAAGGATATACAGGCAAATCCTGTATATCACCACCACCACTACCACCACCACCAACAACAAAAAAAACATCAAAGATTTGGAGGGGCATTGACATTAGTTATGGTCCTACAGACCTTTATAGGGACTCTGCACATTTTGGGTTGAATGGACAGCCAGAAAAAAGCATTCAGCTGAGACACCAGTATCAGCTGGTGGGAAAATCTGGTGTGTGACTCTGGCAGGGTACCAAGATTCGGATGGAAGAGGTGGCAATAGAAGAAGACAGGCAACTGCAACAAGCCAAGCAGTGTAAGCCTGCATGACATCAGACTAGTAAGTGATACAAAGGTAGAAACAGGTGAATCCCTGAAGCTTGATGGCCAGCGAGTCTAGAAAAATCAGTGAGCATGAGCTCCAGGTTTAGAAAAAGACTCTGTCAAAAATAGATAGATAGATAGATAGATAGATAGATAGATAGATAGATAGATAGATAGATAGATATATGAAAAATAATGTGGAGAATGATAGAGGAAGAACCTGAAGTTGATTGATGACCTGCACACACACACACAAAGATGTATACATATACTCACCACACACATATGTGTACAAGTGTGAACACATACACCTGCAAAGATTCAACACATGCATGCATGCATATAACACACATGCATGAAAGCATATGTATACACATTTTTGCACAATATACACAAATATTCAAGGAAAAATGTACAGAGACATACAAAGATGAGCGCCTCTCTCAAACACACACAAAGATATGTTTCAGCCAACTGGAAGAGCATAGTTGCTATATATACAACATATATATATATATATATATATATATATATATATATATATATATATA
>NW_026587032.1:4441417-4504366 GCF_907164565.1 Psammomys obesus | reverse complement strand
ATATATATATATATATATATATATATATATATATATATATATATATATATATATATAAAACATAGGTACTCATACTCAGGCAAGCTGAATGGAAAGTGAAAAAGTGTGACTGGGAAGTGAAAAAGGAGGGTCAGTGTGATGGGTGAATTAGAGGACATACTGATAGGCATCCAAGTGAACGTGACAAGAAGGTGGGAGCAGGAGTGGGTTTCATGCTGATGGTACCAACTGTTCTATCAGCAACACAAGGAAGCAGTGAAGTTAAAAGAGAAAAGATTCTCAAAATCAACCATATCTGTCACCCTGAAGTGATGTGTGTGGCCGGAGGGATGATGTGACCAGAGGACACTGATGAATAGAAAGGATCAGAAGGGCAGACATATTTGGCACCCGAGGAAAGGAAAAGCTCCAAAAAAAGTAGAGGCTGATACCACCTGATGCACCTTGCAAACAGTTGTTGTTGTAACAGCATTAACCTGGGTGGAGTGGGACCCTAATGAGTGCGTTTGTGAGAGAACTAGAATAGAGGATCTAGAGATAACAACAAGCTCCTTAAGGTGGAGAAAGGCCATGCTTGTTCATACTGATGGGGCATGCTAACGGAGTACAATAAATAGCTATTTCAGAAGATATGGAAGTGGTGGTAGGCCTATGTACTTATCAGGCAAGAGGAAGAGGCTCACATTCAACACAACCTCCTCATCTGCCAGAGCAGCACCCATGGCTCACATCAAGGACAGAGATGTAAGCACTGGAGTTTGGAAACAAATCTCAGCTAAAGGCCAACATCTCTGCTCTAGCATGACCTCCAAGTTTATCTGGGGTAAGCTATGCAATTTCTATGAACCTCTAAGATGCTTGAACACTCTTTAGTACAATACTTTTAACTTTGGTTTGGTTGATTTTGGTTTGTTAACTTGATGCTTGGGTTCAAAATGCTGAGGGCATTAGTGATGCACAGCTTTGGGTGAGGCTGTCAAGGTATTAAAAGATGGGATTAGCTGAAGCTATATGGTGAGAAGGCCCATCTTGGTAATGACAGCTCCATCCCACTGGCTAAATTCCTGGACTGAATGAAAAGAGGAAAACAACAATGAACTGCATCATCATTCATCTCCCTCTGCTTCCTGGTCTTCTAAAATGGAGGGAGTGGTCTCTCCATGCTCCTGCTCTCACATCCTTAAGTCATTGACCAACCTGAAAGACTATATCCTCTGCATTGGGGACTTCTTTTCTTGATGTGATAACACCTGACACAATAGACTTAAAGGGAGAAAGGGTTTATTTTGGTTCACCATTCAAGGCTATAGTTCATCATGGTGGGAAGTCATGGAGTCAGGAGCATAAGGCAATCAGTCAATCACACCCATAGTCAGGAAGCAGAAAGATAGATTCTGGTACTTGATTCAATTTCTTGTTTTCCAAATCTGTCTGGGGGCTCCAGCCCATGGAATGGTGCAGCTCATATTTACAATGGGTTTTCCAACCTCAATTCACCCACCCTGGAAACTCCATCCCAGATTTTGCTGGAGATGTTTTCTAGGTGATTCTCAACCCTGTTAGGTTGGCAGCATTCACCCATGGCAGCAGGAAGTCAAGGCATCGGAAGTATGAGGTACCTGGTCACATTACATCCTTCTGAGTTGGGAAACAGGAAAACGATGAAGGTGTTCAATTTTCTTTCTCTTTGGTCCATGGGTGGTTCTGCCTACATACATCATGGGTCTTTCCCATCCCAATCTAGAAACTCTCTCACACATGGCTAGAGACTTGTCTCCAGGAAGGTTCTAGATCCTGTGGAGTTGACAGCCAGTGCTAGCCATCACATACTCAGTGAATGAAAATAAAACCATCCTCCCTCAGGTCACTACTTTCACGTATTTGATGACAACAAACAGTAAATCATGACAGCACCTAACACACAATAAGGCTGAGTTAACCACTGTGGTTGCTCAGAGCAAAATAGGGCTTTACAAACTCACTAATAAAGGACAAGAAAAGCCCGTCTGCTTCCCACCTTCACTGCCCACTGCACATTTTTCTAAAATTTGGGCAAATCCTCCATCCTCTCCTATGTTTTCCAGCCGCACACAAATTCACGTATCCTTACACACACGTTGCCTCGTACATGACACGGGATGCTCAGGAAGGTAATTATCTCGGGGCTAAGCTGCATGAAAAGATAAACAGCTTAGTGGATTAAAACTGCATATTTAATATAACCCAATGGCATAAACATCCTCTCCCTGCTTGGTGCGTGTTCCATCAATCTCTCCCAGACACCCACTGCATGTGAAGGTCTCCATTAGTGTCTGCTTCTTTCTGGTGATGGGAAAACAGACTCAGAAAACATCTCCTCTTGGTACCACTGTTCTGAGGCTCCAGGAGATGAGCTATGATGACACCCACCTCTTACAGAGACACGGGGGCTGTGACAATTTAATAGACTGGAAAAATAATTGAAAGAGAAAACCAACAATTCTTCCCTCCCTCTGGGGAAGGAGGAGATGGAGTTTCATTAAGAGCCCAGATGCTTGAGAGCAGCTGGCTGTTATTACAGGGGGGTTGACTGGCAACCTGTAGGTACCAGTCTTAATGAAAGAGCCAAAAGGCTCAGTGAGCTATCCAAGGGTCCTTTGGGCTGGACCAGCCTCTGTGACTTAACTAGTACTGTTGTGCCATGAACTCCATACTGACCCTGGCCAATTTCTAATAAGCATGAGAGAAACATTTAAGGGACAGTGTGTTGACCCAATGTGCTATCTAATTGCTGGAAATTTTGGAGAGAAAATGGGGTCCAGTGAGGCAAGAGAAACTGTGTTAGGAAAGGGAAGAGTGGATGCAATGCTTAAGTCAGGCACAGAGGTCATAGAACTGGTCCTCTAAGATCCTTCTGAGGACTCAGTGTGCTATTCAGCTGCAACACAAGCAGACTGGGCATAGAACCCAATGAAAAGTTGCTTCTGTGGTGTTCTGCCTTCATTTCTGTTGCTTTGATCAAACACTGATTTTTTTAATCAGATCACAGCTTGCCTGTGATCAGCTCAGTTTCTCCAGTTACATAGCTCAGGACCCCTGCCTAGGGAATGGTACACCCAAAGTAGACTAGGTTTTTCCACTTTAATTAATTAAGACATGCCCATAGGCTAATCTGACATACACAATCATTCACCGAGACTCTCTTCCCAAGGCTGGGTTGTGTCAAGCTGGAACTGAAGCTAACCATCATTTGTGAGCTGAAAGTGTATCTCAGTTATAGCGTGTGTGCCTACATGGAAAAAGCCCTTGGTTTGATCCACAGAACACCTGTAATCCTAGCTCCTGGGAATTGAAAGCAGGAGAATCAGGAATTCCAGGTCATCCTTGGCTACACACATCACTCAGGGCCAGTGTGGGCTGCATGTGACCCTATCACTAAACAGAACAAAAGTTCTTCATGGTTCTATGATTCTATAGTCTGTGACTCTGACTATGCCATCAAGAATCTGGCCAACCTTGGCCGCCCATGTCTCCACATCCTTGTGTCCACATTAGGACCATCTGCTGGCTGCTCAACAGCTTTGCAAATTTTCCAACTTTTACTAATTGAGTTTGATAGTTTGCCTTTTTATTTCTTGTTTTATTCCAGTGGTTTCCGGCCTTCTAGAACTCATTAGAACTGAGTGAAGAACTGAAGTCTGCACACAAGCTTGAGAGTCTTGACATCAGAACCACCAACTTTAAAAGCCCAAGACTCAATTTTGAGGCTATAAATAACTCCTCTGCTATCTAAACTGGAAGGCTTTGACTGTTGTGTCCATTGAATGCCTATATTGCATTTCCTATACCCAGAAAAGAGCCTTGTACATCCCAGGTACCTTGTGAGCAGTGACAGACTTAGTGACTTTTGGGAATGCTTCAGAAAGATGAGGATATAACAAAATTTAAAAAAAAAAAATAGAAACTTTATCAGATGAGAGCAAGACCTCAGGCAGTGTTGATGTCTTAGTGTTTTATTGCTGTGAAGAGACATATGACCACAACAAATTTATAAAAGAAAGAATTTAATTGATGCTTACTTTCAGTTTCAGAGCTTTAGTCCAGTGACAGCATGGTGGGGAAGCATGGTAGCACACAGGCAGACATAATAGCTGAGATTTCTACACCTAGACCCACAGCCAGCAGGAAGACAGAGACTCTGGGCCTAGCTTGGGATTTTGAAAACTCAAAATCCACCCCCAGTGACAAACTTTCTCCAACAAGCCACACCTCCTAATCCTTGCAAATAGTGCCACTCCCTCAGCATTTAAATATAGGAACCTCCAGAGGCCATTCTTACTCAAACCACCATAATTGGTATCTTGGCTTTCAAGTCTCTAACCTCTTGTCATCCTTTCGATTCTAGCACCTCTTGTTGCTACTGCCTCACCATAAGATCCCAATGAAAACTCCAATGTTTGATTGCAGAATAGTTCAAAACTCACCTACAGAGCATGGGTGAGGAGTTATGCATAGGAGCATGGCTGACACGAAAGCAACCATTTTGAATTGAGTGGTAGTTTGTAATACAATCTATCCTTCCAAAGAAACAGTCAAAAAGAGCCCATATGGTTGCTGTCATCAGAAGAGTGATTCCTTAAGATATCTAAGACCCTACACCCTGTTGACAAAGTGCTGATGTTGCATGCTTGAGGATCTAAGTTAGTTCCCCTGGGATCCATGTTAAGGAAGACATAGTAGCAGACATCTATAATCCCAGTGCAAGAGAGGTGAAGGCCTGAACTCACTGGCCAAACCATATAGTCTAGTTGCTAAAATCAAGGCCAATGAGAGACCTTGTCTAAGAAAATAACATGGAGAGCTCCTGAGGAAAAGCATTCCATTTAAGGCTGTCCTGTGATCCTCATAGGGATATTCACATACCCACCTATATGCAGATATATGCAATACACACACACACACACAAAAAAAAAAACTTTTAACATTCTTTCAACACACAGAGGCAAGCATTTGAGAGACACACTTAAGTCTGTGACAGTGTTCAAGGGGTTATACCAAGGGCTGTTACTTACTAAGAACTGAAAATATGCAAGGACTACCTTGATCCTTTACATCAGTTCTGTTTATCCTTTGGACAGCTTCATGAGGAAGCTACAATTCTTTTACTTTTATATATAAGAAAAATAATTCAGGAATCTTCTTCAAGGCACCTACTCAATCAGACATGGATCTGGGATTCAGACTCAGGCAGGCTGGCTCAAGGTATTGTCATTAATACTAAATGCAGTATTCCCTCCTATGAAAGAAAATGATTGGTACCTAAGAGCAATACTCTTTACTACTTTTACCGGGAAAGGCTTCTCTGTGAAAGAATGTTCTGGGTGGGATCTGCAGAGTGGGAACTAGCCAGCTTCAGGATGGGGTAGGAGCCTTCTAGGAAACAGGGAATGCCAGGGTCACTCAGAGTAGGTTTCCTTTAGAGAAAGAGGGGACACTGAAAACAAGGAGAGAATTCAGAATTGGGCCCAAGGTCCTCTAGGGTGGAGGTCACAGAACCAGTTGTGTCAAAGAGGCTTAGATTAAAATGTAAGTGGATTGGGTAGGGGCTGGAGATAAGAAGTTGGGAGGCCATTAGCTTGTCTTAAAGATGAGGTGGATAGGGAGTGGAGGGAACCCATTTCCCAGGATCTTTACAGGGCTTCTGTGGGACTCAACTCAAGGCTGACCATGACCACCACCAGTCATGGCAGTTTGGGATTGATTTATCTCTGCGACCCAACCAAGCACACATGGCAGTGTGTGCAAGAACCAGTCACAGAAGGGCTGAGAGGATGGATGGGAAAGAGTGGAGCTGGCTCAAACTGGATGTCTTGTTGCACACGGAGATACTGAGGAGATGAACGTCAGAGGTGCTGAGGATCTGAAAAGCCTGAAGTTACCTGACCCAAGAAGACACGGGAGACTGAATATCTGGGCTAGGGCCAGATCATGCAGGGCCCTGTGGATATTTTAAGAGTTTTATATTTAATCCTAAATGCATTTGGAAAAGCCAAGAGTCAACAAGATAATCTCCATGGAAGTGATAGTTTTACTTGGCAAGCTGTAAAGCAATCACAGATCCATTTCACATTAAAAATAAACTTTTGCAGCCTGGAACACTGGGAGTCATAGTCATCGTAACTTTTCATGCCTCAGTTTCTAGAACACTTATGTAAAGGCATAGTTTCCTACATAACCATTACATCATAGTGACAGCTAGCATAAAACAAAAATAATGAGACAATGCTTCAGAGACTTCACAAAGTTACATAGGAGTAAATTTTAAAGAAATAGCATGACAGAAAAGACAGCCCCAAGTACCAGAAGGATTTTGCAGATCTTGTTTCGATAAGACGCATCGCCTAGTCCAAAGTAATTAGAACAATAGACTCCCACAGAAACTGTGTCATTTCAGATTCTACCTTGTTTGGGAAGAGGTGAGTATGCAGCAAGAGCTATTGATGGAGCCTGAAAGGAGTCTTCCAGAGCCCCAGTTCAGTCAAACACCAGTCTGTGAACCTTTGGGAAAGCTTGGGATATCATCTTTCAAGAGCCACAGGGCATCAGCATGAGACAAATCCTTCAAACTGGCTGCTTCTACAGCTAATCAAATTTAAACAGTTATAAATTTTTATTCAACTATTGTATGTGTGTGTGTGTGTGTGTGTGTGTGTGTGTGTGTGTGTGTGTGTTCAGGAGTGCACATGTGTGCACACACGTATAGATGCAAGAGGACAGCTTGAAGTCAGTTATCTCCTCTTACCATGTGGTCCTGGGGATTGAACTCAGGTTGTCAGCCTCGGCAGGAAGCTCCATTACCCACTGTGGACTGCCCACCTAATCCATCTTTAATATTTCTGCCTAAACATATCACTTCATCCTCACATTCCATCCCTATAAATATGGCTCTGGTTAGTCTAATGCACAGGCTTACATGTCTTGCTTTGGTAAAACATGACTAACCCCAGGTAGATTTGGGTACTGGTCATTGAGTCGCAAGGCAGTCTTTAAAACCAGTTTTCTATTCGCTGAAATGATGGGGATAATGCTTGTGACAGTCTAATACAAGCACTGTGTTAGAGTAATTCACTTTCAGGTATCTGTACCACTGCTTCCTCTTTCTGCCTCTTTCTTCCTCTTCCTCTTTTTTTCTTAATGCAACAGTGATGTGTGCTTATACTAACCCCAAGAAAGTCCCAATGGGCATGAGACAAAATATGACAACCAGCTGTTTCTATATCACCTAAATGACAGCTAAATTGAATAATCAACCCAGCTAAATTGAATAATCAACCCAAAAATGCACTCACTTTGCACAGGCTTGGAACCTCTCAAGCTTCCTGTGGCCAGGAGAGCATGTCGATAGTGACCTATAAGTCATCCCAGACAGCCCAGTGTCTTTCCTCACACTTGGTATTCATTGATCTCCTTTCGCCTGCCAACTTGTGTCTCACCCCATCGTAGTCCAAGGCTTGACACAGACACTGAGGAACTGTTGACTGAATAGCCCTTCCCCATAAACATCTCTCAGGAGCATGAAATTCAGAGAACCAGTATTAGGTTCTGCCTGTGTTAACCATCATCATCTTCTCATCACCAAATTTAGAAGCAGGAAAAAAAAACAACAACAAGAAGAATATGAGACCCCTCCCCTAATATTAGTATGTCTCTGGTGAGTTTGAGACAGTGAGAGCAAGGGCCTTAAGACCAACTCCAAGATGAGGTTTCTAACATCTCCATACATCTCAATTTTCTTTAAAAAAATGCATGAGACAGGGCCAGTTTTGAATTAACTGTATAGCTCAGTGACCTTGAACTTCTGATCCTCTCACCTCTATGGTATCACAAGTGTGTGCCACTTACTCAGCACCAAATTACATTTCACAAAGAATGTTGCTCTTTGCTCTGTCAATGAATGTTTAGATGCTTTTCTTTTCAAAACTTGAAATCTAACAGGGAAGTAAGATAGGAACATCCTCCCTAGGCACCATGAGTTTGCGGTTTTACAAGAGAGGGCCAAGTGAAGCACACCAGGGCAGTTCTATTTCCTGACTGGTATAAGTAGAGCAGGAATGTACACACATGAGCAGCTGTCTCTATAGCAGGATATAGAAATCTTAGTGTACAGTCTTGATTAGTCTAATTGGAATATTTATTTCTAGTTTTTTTAAAAACTCCCATACAGATTTTCACAGTGGCTTTACCAGTTTGCACCTTCATCAGCAGTGAATAAGTGTTTCCCTATTCCCCACAGCAATGCCAGCACTTGCTGCCTTTAAAAAAGTATTCACCATTCTGGCTAAGGTAAGATAAAATATGTCAAAGCAGTTTTCATTTGTGTCTCCCTGATGACTAAGGACGCTGAACATTTTTCAAATGGTTCTCTACCTTCTAGAATGAATAGGAGTTTCTACTTGTATTTAAGGCCCACTCCACAAGTTAAAATCCATACATGGCACCATTATCAAGGCCAAGAACCTGTGGCGAGACAGATCATTAGCCCTAAAGAAGGACCTATGACTACTGATCTGCTAAGGGAACATAGTATTAAACTGACTCCTAATGACTGATCACTATACCCATCGACCTGTGCATCTTCCAAGCCTCCCCAGAACACTTCTGTTTTGCAGTAGATGAAAATTAACACAGGGACCTACAATTGATCAAAAGACAGAGAATAAGAAACTTTGGAATGCTCAACTCTAAATGAGACATCTGTATCACATCACCTCCTCCCAAGGCTCAGAGCTCATTGCAGGAGAAAAATTATGAGAAGCGGAAGTGGTTGGGTGACTACAATGTTTTCTGGACACCGTGGGACAGCTACACATATGAACTCATAGTGGTTGTGACAGCATGCACAAGACCTGCACAAAGTTCAAGATAAACCAAATCCCAGGACAGAGAGATGAGGTGGGCACTGAGTCCCGCCCCTCGTTAAGGAGCTACTGCCAATCGACAGCTGCTAGGAAAGGAGAGTCAGTTTTCTTTAAGGATGTGCCCTCTGGGGAGTCAACCACACTCCAGCGGATGGTCACACACCTAAGAGTACATGGGCAACATAAATTGTACTTAATGTCTTGCAAAAAGAAAAAAAAAGAAAGGAAGGAAGAAAAGAAAGAAAGAAAGAAAGAAAGAAAGAAAGAAAGAAAGAAAGAAAGAAAGAGCACCCAGGTTTGTTGGGTAAATAAAGGGGCATAGAGCTTGAAGGAGTTAGAGGAGGGATGAATATGATCAAAATACATTGTGTAAAATTCTCAAAGAAATACTTTAAGGTGAGAAAAAAACATGCATACTTGCAAACACTCATAGACGTAGAGTAAAAATAAGTCTTTAAAAAGTCAAGGAAACAACCAAAAAATACCAGCCAGCAGCAGTGAAGGGAAATGGAAAAAACAACTTTCTCTTACTACCTAAAACTGAACTGCAGACCCGCTCCAAAACACTCGCCAGTCACTTAGTTCTCCTCCTGGTCAGTGTCTTTATGCTTCACCCAAAAGACATCAGAACAAGAAAGCTTGAAATTCACCTTTGACCTTCTCAACTCCTTCAACGCACATGTTCAGAGAACAATGGGGCCCTGGATGTTTTTACCTATCAAGTTTTCTGATACCACCTTTTCCTTTGTAATTCCACTGCTCACATCCTTCTGAGACACCTCCCTGCTCTCATGGATTCAGCGTGTATGTCTCCTCAGTAATGTTATCTGACCTCAAAGAACTGATTCAGCCTTTTCAGTCCGCTTCCTCATCAGTACGTGCACTTAGCAATGGCGCCTGTTACATGAGCTGTGTTGTGATTTCATCTCTGTTGCTGTCATAAAAGACCCTGATCAAAGGCAACCAGTGGAAGGAAGGACTTATTTAAGTTGGCAAGTCCAGGCTACAGTCCATCATTTTGGGGAAAGTCAAGGCAGGGACTCAAGCAGAAAGTCACATGAGACCCACAGCATCTAACGATTTTGGGGCGACCAACATGCCTTTTCCTCCCATGCAGGGTTTTGTCCGGGTTCATCCACTACTGAGTTGACTTTCCTTTTAGATATCTCCACAGTTTTGTTAAGACACTAAACAATTAGCAATGTATAAAGAAATTTCTTTATGGGGTGTGTGCAGGATCTCTGAAAGTCAACCTCTGTCCACCCAAAGTGCATGGCAGCTTGTCTTAGGATTCAGCAGCTTGAGAGGATACTAAAAAATATCGATTAGCAACCCAATTAGAGCCCAAATGATCTCTTCACTCCTATCAACTCTTTTATGAAAACTGCAATGCTGTGGACATCAGCATGGGTGGCCTGTACTGTCTATTCCCTCATCCTGAGAGGCTACTGTGGAGTCACCGCATCTACCCACATCGGGCTTAACTAGGCCTAACTGTACTACCTGGGGATGCTGGGATCAAAGGCTAGCTGCACCTGCTACTCTCTCTGCTCGAGCTGTCTCCTGGCGTCTGCCTTCTGGCAAGCTTGGCATTGGTTTCACAGTCACTATCAGTTGCAAGGCCCCTGGGCTGGGCTAACAGGCTGTTGTACTCCCAACCTATTTGCTTGCAGGTAGGTAAATCTCCACAGCACATTTCTGGAGAGATAATTACCCACCCAGGACAAGCAGGATCATTGTTATCTCCATCACTGTGTCACTCACACTCCTTGGGTAAATTGCTGTGCAGACTTGAAAATTTTAAAGTCTTCCAGAGTTTACCTTTCTGTCAGTGTTTAGTCTCTAAGAAGCTCACCTGAGCACAGATCTTCCTACATTTGTTTCTGAGTGACCAGGACAGGCCTTCATCTGCTTTCTACTTTTCTCATCTTCTCTCCTGAATGTGTTACCACCTTCCAAACCCAGTCACTCAGAGCCACCAGCTCCTCTGCTGCTCTGTAAAGATCATGTCCTGATGCAGGATTCAGCAAAGCCAGCAAACGCCCACACCAGGCTCCTGCTGAGTTAAATTTTCCTTTAAAAAAATATTTTCATGAGTTTTATCATGCGTGTGTGTGTGTGTGTGTGTGTGTGTGTGTGTATGTGTGTGTGTGCGCGCGCGGCGCACTTCCACCTGTCTGTGCACGTGTCAGTGGCTTCAGATGACCTGAGGGATGGAGTTCTAGAGAGTTGTTAACTGCTTGATATGGGTTCTTTGAACAGAATTCTGGTCCTCCAATCTTCTGCAAAAGCAGTAAGTGCTCTCAACCACTGAGAAACCTCTCCAGCCCCTTTAGCTACTTTGTTAACCCTTAGTAAACCGTCTACCTGCCTTGATGAGCTAATTACCAAAATGCCCATTTTATGCCCAGACCCTTCAGTGATGCCTGTCCTTTCTCTGTTGTCCTGCAGTCCCTGGTATTCATGGAGCTTCAGCTGGTGATGCCCATGTGCTCTGTAAGGCTCAAATGAGCCAGTCTGTCAGGTAGTGATTTCCCTCATATTATCCCAGGAGTCTTGTCTCAAGGAGTTGTTTGACTCAGTTTCTCCCCTTCTGTAGCACCCAGACCAATCTCATTATCTCTGATCACACAGCTTCATGACCCAGGATGGGAGAGAACATTTCATTATTAAAAAATAAAGTCTGTCCAAACTCAGGCAGTTTGAAAGCAGTGTCCTCTGAATAGCAATAGAGTTGCCTATACTGGCCACAATGAAGGCATCCAGCTGCGCCCCAAATTGTGGATTTTCCCATGACTTCTGCCTCAATCTTTCCCTTCTCATGGTCTGATTCTTTCAGTAGGTTCCAAGGTTGTTGGCACCAGGAAGGGCTCTTTAGCACAGATCTAATTTGCACTGTTCCTCTTACATCCTGCCATCTGTCTTAGAATCAGAAAGCCAACACCGAAGGCCCATTCTTTCTTTGTTCCACTCTTCCTGCCAGATTGACAGGCGTGCAGAGGACAGTGCGCAAGTGCCTTTCCCTATTGTAATGACACCCTTTAGAGGGCAAGTTCCCTTAACAGACAGCTGAGCCTCAGCATGTCACCCAGAGCCAAGGCCACAGAACTGTTGTCACAAGGAGCTTATTGTCCTGCCCCCCACACACCACTGTCAAGGTCTGCACTGTCTTCTCTCGTACATCAGCTGTCTAAAGGCATCATCACATTCAGGTGGCAGACCCCATCCATCAAAGGAGGCATACCACCTCATTAAGAAATGAGACCACTCTGGAATCCCCACCAAAGATGCTTGTTGTGGCTGTAAACATGTTTTCTGTTTCAATCTCGGGTGCGGGACTGATTCAGACTGTCCACAGCAGCAGACTATTTGCCTGGTGCAGGCTCTGAGAGGGGCGCTTTGCCAGCTGCAGATAGTTTAAATCAGAGGACTCTGGAGAGGAAATAAATGCTGGTGCACAGAAAGAGAAAGAGAAGCTCTGAGAAAGAAGGAGGCTGCCCCACACACAGCTTCTGATTGCTGTTGATGCAGTTGGGTGAGAAGAATTGGGAGATATCCTGAAACGAGGATCGGACTTACCCTAAGGAACTTAAGACCCTAACCAACAGGAAGTAGCTAAAGAGAACTCTGCCTCTTCTTCCCACTAACATACCTTCTCTCCCACCTGGTATTGGGGTGTTGGAAGGGATTAGGGTGGAGCAGTAAGAAAGGGCATTAAGAAACCAAAATAAAATAGAATAAAAAGTAACACTTTTACAGATGCTCCACTCTCAGATGGCTTGGCTTTGTTTGCATTTCTTATCACCTACAGCAGAGGACATACAGCAGCCATGACCACAATAAACACACCAAGCCATACCACAGTGGAAAAAGCTGTATTAGGATTCCAATGAGTTTACTGCAGTGGCAGGATCATATGTGAAAGGGTACTTATAGAAGCACCAGAGAGCAACTACCAAAAGGCTCATTCTTTGCACATGGAAGATTCCAGAAAGGCTGCAACCCTGGAGCTCTCTGCACAACTTTCACCAGGCTCAGATAGTCTTCTCTCCCCAGCAGCTACTTAGGGCTCACATGACTTCCAGGGAGCAGTCACAAGAACACTGTAGCCTTTGTAAGTGTCTTCAGTCGTATAAGCCTACCCTATCGTAGGAAGCACTATTTAAATCTAAAGGAGAGAGACAGCAACATCTCATCTGGATCATCTGTCCATAGAGAAAAATGGGGTGGTGAAATTCTCCCTTTTCTCTAGGCCAGACACTATTTGTCCTGTGTACCTGTTCATTTCCACATAGGGCACGTATATGTTGACAAAGGTTTCATCTTTGTCAAAAACGTCCTCTTTTCAACATATCAATGGTCCTGTCTTCCCCAAGTGGTTCTTTTATCAATATATCTCTCTATATTTTTAGAGGTATTTTTTATTAGGACTCTGCTCTCTTATATGGACAGAGACCCCCTGTTCACTTTCTGTCTCCAACAGTGTGATAAATCTCTTACCACACCTTCCATTTCAGTCCCCGTGCCTCTCTACACACAAAGTCAGTTTTCTTCATGCAGGTGGGTCATATTTATTATCCATTCAGCTAGCCCGTATTTTATTGAAGATTTAATCTTTTGACATTTGTTCATCATTATATATCTGAACGTGCTGCCACTTGGCTAGTTGGCTCCTGCTTTAATACTTTGTATTTCCTTTCCTTTCATGTCACTATTTTTTTTTTTAACCTGGTAAGTTTCTGACAGACCACGATTTGATTCTCTTTCCTTTTACATATTACTGACCTAGTGAGTACGGTATGTTTATTTTCATTTTGGTGGGTGTCTACCAACCTTTCCTGTGTAGTGGAGAGCTCCCTTGATATGTTTGTTTGCCTATATGCATGTATATGTGCCATATGTTTGCCTGGTGCCTGTGGAGGTCAGAAGAGAGCACTAGAGTCCAAGGAAGTGGAGCCATGGATGGTTGTAAGCTACCATGAGGATGCTGAGAACCAAACCTGGGTCCTCTGCAAAAGGAGCCAGTGAGTTTACTCATCATGCCATCTCTCTAGTCCCTTCATGTATTTCTTATAGGGCTACATGGTAATGATGAATTACCTCAGTTCCTACCTATAAGAGAATTATTTTACTTATTATTCATTTCTAAAAAATACATTTACTGGGTATAGTATTAATAGTTAGCATTTTTCCTTTGTATTTGATGTTCTCCCATTGCTTATACGGTTCCTGCTGATAAGTTTTCTCAGGACATTCCTTTATATGTGGTTTGACACTTTACTGTTTTCATAAATCTGTGTGTGTGCACACGCACATGTGTGTGTGTGTGTGTGTTGTATCTTTCATCATTTTCTCATTTTGTTGTACTATGGTGAAGGTCTCTTTTGCTTGTATCATTTGAGTAGGTCCTTTTAGCTTCATTTATCTTGATGTCACACACCTCTCCAGGGAACCTGATTGAAGTGGTCATCTGCTTTGTTCTTTTCCCAGAAAACTTTTTTTTTTTGTTTGTTTTTAATTTTATCTTTTTCTTCAGAATTTCTTCATTATATATCCCGCTGATTGAAGCCCCCTACCTCATCTCCTGCAGTCCCACCCTCCCTCTCTCTTCACCTCATCTTCTTCCCTTAGCCCACTGAAGGGGGTGTTCTCCACTATTGCCATCTGCCCATAGCTTGTTAAATCTCATCAGGACTGCTTGGATCTTCTTCCTCTGTGGCCTGGCAAGGCTGCATCATTAGGGGTAAATAATCAGAAAGCAGTCAACTGGGTTCATGCTATAGGTAGCCCCTGATCCCCTCCCTCATAGATCCACATGGAGACTGGGCTGCCAATCAGCCACATCTGAGCAAGCGGGTCTAGGTCCTCTCCATGTATGGTCCTCCATTGGTGCATCAGTCTCTGCAGGTTCCCTGGGACTCAGATCTTTCAGTTTTGTTGGTCTCCCTGTGGGGCTCCTGTCTCCTCCAAGTCCCTCTATTCCCACCCCTCTCTTCCTTCATAAGACTTCCTACACTCTACCCAAAGTTTGGCCCTGAGTCTCAGCATCTGCTTCTATCCCCTGTTGGGTGAATCCTTTCAGAGGACCCTCTATGGTAGACTCCCATCCTGTTTTGTCTTTCCCACCACTTCTGGTGTCTATCTTGTTTTTCATGCTGAATGATCATCTACCCTAGGGTTCTTCTTAGTGTTTAGCTTCTTTAGGTCTGTAGATGGCTGTCCTATATTTTACGGCTAATATTTGCTTATTAATGAGTGTAGACCATGCTGTCTTTCTGTTTCTGGGTTACCTAACTCAGGATGATCTCTTCCCAGAGAACTCTCCCAAACTCTTTATGCTGTCTAGCATTTCCATTACTCCCTTGCTCATTTCCAGTTGTCCCCCAGTTCCTCTCCTCAAAACTCTGCTGCTGTTCTGCTTCTCTGGAATAGGGGCTTATGTGAAACACCTCTGTTCAGGCATGTTCTATGCACTATTTATCCTTCAGATACTTCATGTTGATCTCTAATCCTTGTTTACAAATAACACCATGAAATAAGTGAAGATGCACACACCTCTTTAGCCTATCAATTTCCCTTCCTTTGAGTCTGTACCCAGTGACGGGACTGCTCGGTCTTACAGTAATTATATTTTAACTTATTTTTCAGAAATTTCTTTCTGTTACTGATAATTCCCAGGCTAACTTACATTCCCATCAATACTGTGTGGGTATTCCCTCTCTCTTTTTTTTCATCCTCACCAATGCCATCTATCGTTTTTTTTTTAAGAAATAATATCCATCCTAACACTTTGTGCCTTTTTGCTAACAGATATTAATGAAAATTGGTGATATATGGTTTGACACTTTACTGTTCTCATAAATCTCTCTTTCTCTGTGTGTGTGTTGAATAAAATTAGATAAAAATGTATCCACTCTGAACTGATTGGCCTGCTCTTTGATCACCTCCTGAGGGGGGAGCAGCCTTACCAGGCAACAGAAGAAGACAATGCAGCCACTCCTGATGAGACCTGATAGACTAGGATCAGAAAGAAGAAGAGGACCTCCCTTATCAGTGGACTGGGAGAGGGACATGGGTAGGGAAGAGGGAGGGTGGGAGTGGGAGGGGTAGAGAGAGGGAGGTACAGGGGGGGATGCAAAGTGACAAAACTGTAATTAATAAAAATAATTAAAATAAATAAATACATAATGTGTCCACTCACACACTCATAATGTGAACACTGGTCACACATCACACAGTCACCAATACTCCCGCCCTCAGTACTCACTTCCATAGCACACTTCCCAATCCACAGTAACCATTACCCTACTTTCAGGTCAGTGTTTCCCCTAAGCTTTATTGTTATTTAGGGTGTGTGTGTGTGTGTGTGTGTGTGTGTGTGTGTGCGTGCCTGTACATGTGTGTGCAGCTGCCTGTGGAGGCCAGAAGAGGGCATTGGATCCCTTGAGTCTGGATGGAATTACAGATGGCTGTCATCCAACCAGTGTGGATATTGGGAACCAAACTTTGGTCTTCTCTCAGAGTAGCAACTGCTTATAACTTCTGAGCCATCTCTCTGCTCCATCAACATTTTTTTTTAGGCTTCTAAAAATGAGAAAGAAAGTGCAGGATCATGGGGCCATTCTCAGCTCTCAGTTTCAATGTGACAAGTCTCATGCTGAATGCTAAGTTTTAGGACCAGGATATGAATTATTTTCTCTCTCCAAGTGGTAAGCACCCTGAGAGCTGAGGTCTCCTGGAGTATGGTGCAATGAACATAGACACAGGTGAAAAACAGGTAGAACCCAGAGGCTGACCCAGAACCTCTGGCAGAAGGACTTAGCCTGGTGACAGTCAGCCCACCCAGTGCTAGCTACTACACACACCAGAGGTGCTCAGTTTAGGGCTGGAGGAAAGCCTGGTAATTCTCTGATTCCCCTAAGTTACCTCCCTCTGTTCTGTACATCCTGGACTCTGGTGCTGATGGTAGAGGTACCGTGTAGACCAAGGCTCATCCTCTCCAGTGATGCCTTTCTTCCAACTTGTGCAGCAACCATTTGCTGAACCTCTCACTCTTCCTTGATGTTCATCAAAGGATTTTATCATGTGGATATTTGTTCAAAGTATGATTCCCAACAGCCTGCTGAATCTCTGTTTTAACCCTTCTCTAAAATTTCCTTTTAATTTATGTGTGTAAAGTTTGTTTTAAGGGCACTAACTGTAACTCTACCCTTTCTCTCTCTTCTTTTCCAATGTTTGCACCTTACACCTGCTATTTATGTCTTCTCTTGTCTCAGGAAGTGGCTGAAAACTTCAGCAGCTAATGTGGAGAAGACAGCATCAGAGGACATTTGTGGAGTTCCAGTCTCAGGTGTGGAAAAGGCTGTCAGATGTTTGCTAAAGGTTGGTTGATTTTTTTTTTTTGGTAGATATTTTAGATCATATTTAGGAAGTTCACTTATAATTTGAAAATATGTTATATCATGGGTGTTTGACTTTATCATTCCTTTTGGCATCTGTGCAGATAATTTTTTTTTCTTCTTTCTTTCCACTAATGAAGGGAAATACATTAACTTTTAAATGTAACTTAAGGACTGAGGAAATGCTCTCCTGGATAAAGACCAAGGCTAACAACCTGAGTATGATGGCTAAAACCCACCTCAAATAAGAAAACAAACTTCTGAAAGTTTTCCTTTGATCTTCTCGTGAATGCACACACACATACACCCACATTGTGTCATATGCACACATATATACACATGCCACAAATATATACATGTACAAGAACATATACAAACACAGGTCCTAAATGGCTATTCTGTTTATGAGTTCATTAAGTTATACGGTCTTTACAGTCTGTCCTGCATACAAAATATGCTAAAGCAATGGTGGCACAAACATTATGGGAGCAATCAACCAATGTGTGATTTGACTTAAAGCCCACTCAGTAAGATGGAACCCATACTTTCACTGCTTGACCAAGAACCAGGGACTGGATAGCCCAGAGAGCTAGGGTAAATACCAAATACTACCAATCTTAAAAAAAGAAAATGACAATAAAATGACTATTCTGCTATACCAATAGGTCAGTGCCTTATTCAGCCATCATCAAAGAAGCTTGCTGCAGCAGCAGAAAGAAACAGGTGCAGAAAACCACATCCAGACATTATGCAGAGAGTGAGAAAAAGTGAACGAGAAAGAGAGTGTGTCCTTGGAAAACAAAGCTCTAAACAAAATGTCTTCCTCAAGTTCCTCCCCTCCAAGCTCAGAGAATCCCACAGAAGAGGAGGCAGAGGAGTGGGAGAGATAGACGAGATAAAGGAGACCAGCAGAACAAGGTTCTAAAGAAACTGAGCAGAGCTAATATGAACTCACAGAGACTGAAGCAGTACATGGGTCTGTACCAGGTCCTCTGCATATTTAATACAGCTTGCAGTTTAGTACTTTTACAGGACTAAATATGTAAATATGTAATCAAGCATGTCCCTGACTCTTTTGCCTCCTCTTGGGATTCTTTTATTTTTTGTTAGCTTGTCTTGTTTAAATTTGTCATGATGTTAGTCTTAGTTTGAGTTTCCATTGCTGTGAAGAGATACCATATCCAAGGCAAATATTATAAAGGCAAACATTTAATTGGGACTGGCTTACAGTTTCAGAGATTTAGTCTATTATCATCAAGGCAGGAAGCATGGCAGCATCCAGGCAGACATAAAGGAGGAATCAAGAGTTCTACATCTGTTCTGAAGGTAGCTGGAGAGAGACTGGAATCCTACACTGGTCAGAACTTGAACATAGAAACCTCAGTACCCACCCCTACAATGACACACTTCCTCCAACAAGGCCACACCTCCTAACAGTCACATTTCCTGTGGGCCAAGCATTCAAACACATGAATCTATGGGGGCCAAACCTACTCAAACCACCACATTCCACTCCCCAGCCCCAGATATAGTCAAGTTGACAACTTGAACAGCAATCACAATCTACCTCTTGTCAAACTAAAATACAATCATATCTCCTTATTTCCAGATGAAAACAATAACCAGGTCATAATAATGCCTAACACGATATAACTATCCCTCATACAACCACAAACACATTGTAAATTTAGAATATGTGGCAATGTCCCTGGGTAACATCCTTTTCACAAATGGAAGCTTAGCTTGGTGAAATCTTGTCCAGAGGTCACCACTCCCTTAATTCTATTTAATATTTTTAATCTGCTTATGTCCTTGAACACAGGATTTTCCTCCATTCTACTTCCTGGTAGAATCCTCAAATCACCTATTTTTTTATTTTTTTTTTCTTTCTCAGCTTGCTACATTTGTTCAAAAAGCTCTTTGTAATAGTGAACCACAGGACAGAGTCTGTGCTAGGCTATTTTGAGGTTTTCTTTGTCAATACAATTAATCTAAATCTCTTCACTTTAGCCTCAGGCAGACTCTTCAGACAAGGGCAAAAAGCAGTCACATTTTTCACCAAAATATTACAAGAATGACCTCTGGGCAACATAGTAAAATTCTTCTTTTCTGAAACCTTTTGACCCAAGGCCACACAGTTCAAATCACACTCAGCACCACTGTCTTTCATGCTTCTACTAGTATGATCAACTAAACCTCACTTAAAGCATTTCACAGTTTTGCTAATCCGAAGTCCCAAAATACACATTCCTCCAAACAAGACCATGGTCAGGCCTACCAAAGCAATACCCTAGTTCCTGGTACAAAATACTGTATTAGCTTGAGTTTCCATTGCTGTGAAGAGATAATGCGTCCAAGGCAAATTTTTAAAGGCAAACATTTAATTGAGGCTTGTCTTTCTCCATTTGGTAGGGTCCTGGATTTCAGCTGTAGCCTGGAAGTCAGCTTCTGGATGGAGAACAGGGGTTCTGTTTCTCTCAGGAGCAGCTAGAGCACGTTAGGGCAAGGCCCACATGTGCTAGGGCTGGTGTGGAAAGCGTTTTTCATGGAGTGCTACAATTTAGCTCTTTTAGAATGAGATCACCAGTGGCAGTGGAAACTGGGGCATTCCAGAGCTTTTGGTGCTACCAAAGCCTTACAGCTCTTGGCTGAGGTGCTGTACTAAGCATGCAGAGGCCAGGACTGACCAGAAGGCAGACAGGACAAGGGCTGCCTGTCAAGGCAGTGTTGTAGGCCAATGAACAGTGGAAGCCCACTGCAGCCTGCAGCACATGGCTAGCCTATTGGCAGTAAAGCCTTGGCTGATCTAGGAACTCATGTAGCTGGCAGGTAGATGCTTGAACAGGCAGTCCAAGTTCAGGTGTCCAGCAGTGATTCTCCCCCTCTGAATAGATGAGTCTCATGCAGTATTGAAGTAAGAATGCACATATTTGTGTGAAATCAAGGGTAATATAAACCCTGGGCAGAGGGAGGAATTTTGAGAGTGAATGTGTTTGATTCACTGGGCTCAGGGAGTCAGGGATACTTGATTTACATATAGTGGTATAGTGTCTCATTTTCCATGCAGTAGCATGGTCCTATCACAAGAAGAATACAATACTTAATGATGCTAGGGGTTGAAAGACCCCAGCCTCACCCTAAGTTAAACATAGCTAATGCCATTTTGTGAGACACCACTGTTTTATAAAACTCTGAAGGCCAGATGAGAAACTGGAAAATTACTGAAAAATCCTAGCTGTGTCACCCACTTGGGATATCTGTGGTCAGGCTGCCCCAGTCATACTAAAAACAGTTTGTGTTAATCACTCTCATAGATATCTGTGAGACTGTTTCAGCTAAGATAGGGAAAAACAAAATAACAGGTGGCGGGCCACGTCAAGGGGTCATCCTACCCCCTGACCACCCAGTTCCTGGAATCTTGGTGCCCCTGCCAAACTTTGACGCAAATTGTGGTCTCATGTAAACGTACCAATCAGCCCCCTGTAACCATGCCCTCTCGCTTCTGTACCAGTGCTTCTGCTCTAAAACCCTATAAAAACCCCAGTTTTTCCCCAAGGAGGCGCGCAGGGTCCTCCCGAGTGACCTTGCTGCCCCGAGTACTCGCGTATCAAAATAAAAGCCTCTTGCTGTTTGCATCCGAATGGACTCGTTGTTCTTTGGGAGGGGGTCTCTCTGATGGAAGATACCCTCCGGGGATCTTTCAGGGTGAGGGGGAAATCTCCAAGGAAAATTGAAGGTCACTGCTGAAGCCTAAGAGGAGGGTGGGATATTTCTAGGAATAGATAGTTAGCTTAGCCAGTTTTCTTATCAGGAAAGGATCTGGCCAGTAATCTTCCCTGAGGGCTGTGTGATGCTCCTTACAAAATCTGTGGTCACCTAGATCAGGGAGGTCTTTTAGAACCTCAATGAGAAAAGGGAGTCCACCATCATAGACCGAATGGAAACAAATGCAAACAAATGGCTTTCTGCATACATCAGACTTTAACCTAATCCATTAAAGCCCCACAGAGGCTGGCTTACAGTTTCAGAGGTTTTGTCCATTATCATCACCACAGAAAACATGGCAGCATGCTAGCAGACATGGTGTTAGAGGAGCAGGGAATTCTACATCTTGATCTGAAGGTAGCCAGGAGGAAACTGGAATTCCACACTTGTCAAAACCTGAGCGTAGGAGACCTCAAAGCCTGACCCCACATTGACACACTTCCTCCAAAAGGACCACACCTACTTTAGCAAGGCCACACCTCTGAACAGTGCCATTTCCAATGGGCCAGCCATTCAAAGACATGAATCTATGGGGGCCAAAACTGTTCAAACCACCACGATGGTTTTTGTTTTATCTTGCTGTTTTGTTTTGTTATGTTTTTTTTTTCTCATGGCAGCCTGTTTTTGTTTTGTTTTGTTTTGTTTTGTTTTTTCTAATGAGAGACAGAGAGGGAGTATTTACGAATAAAAAGGGAGGTGGGAAAGACTGGAAGGAGTCAAACCAGAGAAAACTGTATTCAGATTATATTGTATGAGAAAATATTCTATGCTTAATAAAGCAGGAGTTGTACAGTCTTTTGGCCTGATTAATTTCCACTGCGTAATTTTTTCATTTGCAACATTTTTAATAATAAAGTTTAAAATTTTTAAATAAATAAAGTGCAATAAAAATTTAAAGGTAATGTCCACACATGGAAAATGAGTATGATTATATTATCAGTTTTACATATTCCATAATTCACTAGTATTTTAAGAATATTATACTTCTCATCAGAGTGACTATTACATAAAACTTAGCTTCTTTACCATGCCCTTATCATGTTCTTATATACTTACAGAATACAATATGTTACGGAGTTTTTACTCCTGTAACTTATGTTTAATATACATAATAAATTCCTTTATATTTTAAAGAAATTTGTATAAATTCATTCTTTGTTTTCTTTTAATTTTGAGAAATTGATTATAGGCATGTAATCATATATTTCAATTTTAAAAGATTATTTTATCAAAAGATGAAATTAATTGAGGCATATCCTCAGCCCTAGAACAGAAGATATTTGTAACCCAAGGATCTGCTGAAGAAAGCTGTCTCAAATTATATTTTTTTGAAAGTCCTACAAATGAATCACAAAACGTCTATAGACTAAAAATAAAATAGACAAAGAGGCTTTATCACATATTTCACTGAAGACCTCTCCTGACTTCCTTCAGTGATGAACAGAGCCATATGAAAGTGTAAGACAAATAAACCCTTTTCCTTCCCAGCTTACACTTTGGTCACAGTGTTTTGTCACAGCAATGAAAACCCATGCTAAGAAAGTGCATTGTCAGAGAAATATGTTCCAGGACAGAAAAACTCCAAAGGAGTTTGCAAAATAAATACTAGAATTTTAAAAAAATGAGTTTCTTGCACAATCTTCAATCAATATAAAATATGATTTTAAAAAAATACAAGTATAGAATCCACCAACAAAAGTCCAAAACTGTGAGTCTAACAATGTCACAGAATATTAACATCAGCTGTAAAAAGTACAATCCAAGTCAGTATGCAGCCGAAATATCTGTGGATCTAGGTTTATCATGAGCCCTATTCACAATAATCAAGTAATGGGATCCGCCTGGGTGCTTCTCAGCAGATAGATGAATGAAGACTATACATAGCTATGCACAATAGAATTGCAATTCAGTGAGAAAACATAAAATCACCCTATGTTCGGGAAAGCAGAAACAAATGGAAGTGATCATATTAAAACAGTAAGCCAGGTTCATGAACATCAGGTGTGTCCTCTCAAATGTGGGATTTACAAAAATGAAGGAAGGGAAAGACCATGTATAACAGGGAGATTGTGATAAAATATGTTCCTAGGAAGCATAAAAATGCCACAGTGAAAACTATTTTAACTAATATATGCTAATACAATATTTAGAAAAATATTCACTGCTCTGCCGTGAATGCTGAAAACTTGAAAATGAAATTAATGAAACAATTTTCTTACCAATACAACCCCAAATAAGATAAACACAACAGAGGTATAAGATTTGCAACTGAAAAATAGAAAACATAACCAACAAAAATTAAATAAACTGAGACAAACCACATCCATGAGTAAGTAGACTTGCTGCTTTTAATATGGTAGTTGTGCCCAAACTCATCCTGCAATACAATTTCCATCAAAATACCAAAAGGCCTTTTTAAAAATAGAACTTCCCAGATTAAGTCATACAGATAGAAAGGCATAAGAAATAGCATAGTCAAACCAGGGTAGAAAAAGAACAAATTCAAGTTAAATAGTTAACACTCTTTGGTTTCAAAACTTGACTATATAGTCATTAAGAAAGTGAAGTATTGATATAGGACAAACACATATCCAAAGGACAGGTATAGAGGATTTTTTTAATGTTACATTTATGGCCTACGCAATTAATAATAGATAATGTGGTCTATGGCAATAGTATTGAGAAGGTTGGGTACATACACACAAATAATCAACACCGGCCTTTAATTTATGTTGTGGGCTCAGCTCAGAATTTGTCACAGGCCTCCACAGAAGAACTGCACATTCAGAACTCTAGAATAAAACTCTGGAAAAGCCAGGTGGATTAGCTGCTCTGTTGCTGTGATAAACAACCACAAACAAAAACAACTGACAGAAGGAAAAGTTTGTGAGAGAGGCGAGGCCATCATGGCAGGAAGGCTGGCAGCAGGAACAGGAAGCTGTGAACTCAAGTCTATGAAAAAGCGCGAGAACAGGAATTGCAGCAGGATTGTTTTTTAAATTTATTGTTATTAATGACAGTTTATTCACTTTGTATCCCAACTGTAGCCCTCTCCCCTGTCCCTTCCCAATCCCATCCACTATCCTTCTTTTCCACTCATGTCCCTCCCCCAGTCCACTGATAGAGGAAGTCCTCCTTCCCTTCCATCTGATCCTAGTCTATCATGTCTCATCAGGACTGGCTGCATTGTCTTCTTCTGTGGCCTGGTAAGGCTGCTTCCCCCTTAGGTGGAGGTGACCAAAGAGCCAGTCACTGAGTGCATGTCAGAGACAGTCCCTCTTTCCCTTACTAGGAAACCCACTTGTACACTGAGCTGCCATGGGCTACATCTGTGCAGGAGTTCTAGATTATCTCCATGAATGGTCCTGGATTGGAGTATCAGTCTCAGAAAAGATCCCTGTGCCCAGACTTTTTTTTTTCTTTCCTTGTGGAGCTCCTGTCTCCTCCAGGTCTTTCTAGTTGTGCCTTCTTTCATAAGATTTCCTGCACTCTGTCCAAAGTTTGGCTATAAGTCTCTGCCTTTGCTTTGATACTCTGCAGGGTGGAGTCTTTCAGAGACCCTCTGTGGTAGGCTTCTGTCCTGTTCCCTGTTTTCTCCGATGTTCATCCCATTTGCCTTTCTGAATGAGGATTGAGCATCTTACTTAGGTTCCTTCTTGCTTAGCTTCTTTAGGTGTACAGATTTTAGTATGATTATCCAATTTTATATGTCTATTATCCACTTATAAGTGACTATATACCATATGTGTCTTTCTGCTTCTGGGAAACCTCACTCAGGATGATCTTTTCTAGTTCCCACCATTTGCCTTCAAATTTCATGATTTCCTTGGTTTTAATTGCTGCATATTATTCCATTGTGTAAATATACCACAATTTCTGAGGGGCATCTGGGTTGGTTAGTGCTTCTGGCTATTATAAAGAAAGCTGCTACGAACATGGTTGAGCAAATGTCCTTGTTGTGTACTTGAGCCTCTTTTGGATATATGCCTAGGAGTGGTATAGCTGGATCTTGAAGTACACTGTTCCTAATTGTCTGAGAAAGTACCAGATTGATTTCCAAAGTAGTTGTACAAGTTTACATTTCCACCAGCAATGGAGGAACATTCACCTTTTTCAACATCCTTTCCAGCATGTGTTGTCACTTGAGTTTTTGATCTTCTGGATGTATCTCTATTCCTGATATCAAGCTGTACTATAAAGCAACAGTAGTAAAAACTGCATGGTACTGGCATAGAAACAGAATGGTGGATCAATGGAATCAAATAGAAGACCCAGAAAGAAACCCACACACTCATGGACACCTGATTTTTTGACAAAGACGCCAAAAGCATACAATGGAAAAAGGATAGCATCTTCAACAAATGGTGCTGGTCTAAGTGGATATGTACATGTAGAAAAATGCAAATAGATGCACACTTCTCACCCTGCACAAAACTAAAGTCCAAGTGGATCGAAGATCTCAATATAAAAGCAGACACACTAAACCTGTAAGAAGAAAAAGTGGGGAAGAGCCTGGAACTCATTGGCACAGGAGACAACTTCCTGAACAGAACACCAACAGCACAGGCTCTAAGAGCAACAATCAATACATGGGACCTCATGAAACTGAAAAGCTTCGGTAAAGCAAAGGATGCTGTCATCAGAACAAAACAACAGCCTACATACTGGGAAAGGATCTTCACCAATCCTGTATCTGACAGAGAGCTAATATCCAGAATATATAAAGAACTCAAGAAGTTAAACAGCAACAAATCAAGTAATCCAATTAAAATTGGGGTACAGAGCTAAACAGAGAATTCTCAATAGAGGAATATTGAATAGCAGAGAAACACTTAAAGAAATGCTCAACGTCCTTAGCTATCAGGGAAATGCAAATCAAAATGACCCTGAGATTTCACCTTACACCCAGCAGCAGGACTGTTAATACTCAAGGCACATCCTGAGTGGCATGGATCCTCCAACAAGCTCTACCTCCCAAAGGTTCCACAACCCTCCTAACAGTTCAAGCAACTTGGGGAACCAACAATTCAAACACCAGTGCTTACAGTGCCATTTCTCCTTCATACCACCACATCAGGCACTACCATGTACATACGCAGCCCCAGGACTTAGGAAGTGAGTCAGGAGGATCACTAGGGTATTCCAGGATAGCCTAAACCTAACCCTAGCAAAACCCTAACCCTAAACCTAGTACAACCCTAATCCTAACCCTGACCCTAGCACAACCCTAAACCTAACCCTAATTCCAAGCCTAACACAACTCTAACATTAACACTAACCCTATCACAAGACTAGCCCTAAAACAAATGTACCCCTAACCCTACCACAACCCTAACATTAACCCTAAAGTTTGAAGTCAGCCTGGACTACATGAGACTCTTGTATCAAAACAAAATAAGACAAAAATTAGGAGTATTTTGGGATCTTAGATGAGTTCAAATATAGCTCAAATATGACCACTCTGAAAGTATAGCCATGAAAGGAAAAAATAAATTGGTTGTTTCTAATTCAAATATTACACTCTTCAAAATAAGCTATTGTATACACAAAGAGAAAAGGTACTAAGCAGGATATTAACCATTGATTTCAAGGTATTCTCTGACAAATAAGTTGTAGCCACAATAAATAAAAATTACTTACAGTTATACAACAAAGATTTTAATTGTAATATTTTACAGTAGTTTATTAAATAAAACATAGTGAGTGATAAAGAGTATGTTAGCCACTAGCAAATGAAAAATTACATACAAAGGATACAGCTATTTAAACCCACATGGGAATAATCTTAAACTGATGCCTGGTACAAAGGTTTGGCAAGGATGGGATACAACCAGAATCCTCATTCTTCACCTCTGGGGGTGTAAAATGACACCGTGGCTATTGTAAACCAAACTGGGAGCATCAAACCTGTTAAATCAGTGGTTCTCAACCTGTGGGGCATGACTCCTTTGGGTTCAAATGACCCTTTCACAGCGGTTGGGTATGAGTCATTATGTGGCTACATTGTGATTCGTAACAGTAGCAAAACTGAAGTTATATAGTAGCGACAAAAATAATTTTATGGTTGGGGGTCACAACAAGAGGAACTATATTAAAGGGTCACAGCATTAGGAAGGCCGAGAACAACTGTATTAAATGCATGCTTCCTAGGAATCTTGCCCCAAATAAATGGAGACAGATATTGCTAAGGCTTGTATGAAGTGTTCATCACAAGCACTGTGGAAACAACCCCAAAAGTGAAGGTGACCAAGTGTTTGTTTATCAGTAGGTCAACAAAATTCATACCATGGGACATGATATACCCATGAACAGAAGCCACTAAGTGTGTTCTGGCTGAACACACTTAGTGGGAGAAAACAGTTTGAAGAGAAAACATACTGTAATGTTTTCATATTGAGTCATAGATAGGAATTGAGCATTTTTAGCAAGAGTCCTCCCTCTTGATTAGTTTCTTTAGGTATGCAGATTTTAGTAGGTTTATCCTATATTGTATGTCTATATGAGTGATTATATACTGTGTGCATCTTTCTGCTTCTGGGACAGCTCACTCAGGATGATCTTTTCCAGATCCCACCATTTACCTGCAAATTTCATGATTTCCTTGTTTTTTATTGCTGAGTAATATTCCATTGTGTAGATATACCACAATTTGTGCATCCATTCTTCAGTTGAGGGATATCTGGGCTGTTTCCAGGTTCTGGCTATTACAAATAAGGTTGCTAAAAACATGGTTGAGCAAATGTCCTTATTGTGTACTTGAGAATCTTTTGGATATATGCCTAGGAGTGGTATAGCTGTAGGTTGAGGAAGTGCTATTCCTAGTTGTTTGAGAAAGCGCCAGATTGCTTTCCAGAGTGGTTGTACAAGTTTACATTGCCACCAGCAGTGGAGGAGGGTTCCCCTTTCTCCACAACCTCTCCAGCATGTACTGTCTCTTGAGTTTTTGATCTTAGCCATTCTGATGGGTGTAAGGTGAAATCTTAGGGTCGTTTTGATTTGCATTTCCCTGATGGCTAATGAGGTTGAGCATTTCTTTAAGTGTTTCTCTGCCATTCGATATTCCTCTATTGAGAATTCTCTGTTTAGCTCTGTACCCCATTTTTAAATTCCATTACTTGATTTTTTGCTGTTTAACTTATTTAGTTCTTTGAAAGAAGTGGGAAACAGTAAGATCTGGAGAGGACAGGAATGACACAAGGAGAGCAACAGAACCAAAAAATCTGAGCACAGGGGTCTTTCCTAAAACTGATACTCCAACCAAGGACTATGCATGGAGATAACCTAAGACCCAGATGTACACATGTACAGATGTAGCCCATGGAAGTTCAGTATCCAAGTGGGTTCCATTGTAATAGGAACAGGGACTGTCTCTGACATGAACTGATTGGCCTGCTCTTTAATTACCTCCCCCTGAGGGGGAAGCATCATTACCAGGCCACAAAAGAAGACAATGCAGCCACTCCTGATGAGACCTAATTGACTAGGATTGGAAGGAATGAAAAGAAGACCTCCCATATCAGTGGACTTGGGGAGGGGCATGCATGCAGAAGGTGGAGGAAGGGAAGGATTGGGATGGGAGGAGGGAGAGAACCACAGGGGGGGATACAAAGGGAATAAAGTGTAATCAATAAAGAAAAAAATGTAAATATATATATATATATATATATATATTAAGAGTTATAAAGGTAGAAGATCTTGCAGACGGAACATGCGCTGGCTAGGACTGAGGTAGGAACAGGTGGAGGGGTTAACTGTTCCCAAACAAAGGCAACTTCTACCTGGCAGAAGTGAACCAACATTTGACCATGGTGTTAGTGGCATGCTATAAATTTATCGCTGCACAATAAATAAGTTTTATTTTGTTAATTGTATCTAAAGAAAGTGGCAAGCCAAACGACAACATGAATTATCCAAACCTACCCACCCACTGTAAGGAATGAGAAGTAATTTAATGATAAAAAGGACCAGAGCCATGTTTTCCTAGAGAAAATGATGACTGAGAGGTACAGAGGGAAGATCAGAGATGCTGATGATTATTCCCATCATGCTTTCGGTGCTGGACGTATGACGATATTCACTTGGGAAAGTCAAACAGTTGACTTCGATGCGTGAACAAGTCTCTAAATGTGTCATAACTTAATAGACACCTCCCAAAACAAAAGTAGATATCCTTTCAGGATTTAGGGATTGAATTTCCTTAAACCTGGCACTGATTTTATTTGTTGTTCTTATTTTAAAAGGTAAGTGATAAATGGAGATTAAAGATAGACAGACAAGCTTGGCCAGCTCATTCTCCAACTCTAACACACTTACCAAAGATATATAACTGTCTGTACACAGATTGGGTTTCTGAGTAGGATCTAGCTTCTTTTGCAGGAGGGAGTTGTTAATTTTGTGTTTCTTATTGTTTTTCGCCCAGACAGATCTTATCCTTAGAATACTATTGAATTGATACTGACATATTTTCATCAGTGTTTCATTTCTGCATTCCAATTTCATGTTTTGATTTTTTTGTTGTTGTTTTTGTTTTTTGTCTTGTGGATACAGAGAAATAAAGGGAGGATGCATGCTTTGGGGAGGATGAAGATGGCTCCAGACTATGGCTCACAAGCTATGAGTCCTATTCTAGTTTCATTTCTGTTGCTTTGACAAATAGCCTTCCCAGAAGCAACTTAGAGAAGAACGTGTTTACTTGCTCACGCTTCCTGCCTACAGTCCATTACTGAGAAGAAACCAAGGCAGGAACTCAGGTAGCCAGGCACATCTGCAGCCAGGAGCAGGGAGAAAGTAATGGGTCTGTGTTTGTTTTCTCCCATCCAGCTTTCTGTCTTACTCACTTCAGGACACCAAGCCCCAGGGAATTGTGCCATCCATCAATTAATAATGAAGACAACTTCCCAAAGCAATAACTACTGGAAAACCTGCTGCAAGAAACTCCTAAGTTGATGATCTCTTCTCCAAATCTCTTGTGGCATTTTGAAAATTACAAACTGACCCTCAGAGGCTCACAAATGGTGTTGATTGTGGGTTCAACCATGCCTTACATTCCCCCCGTATTGCTAGATCCTTTATGCTGGAGGTTGCCATGCTACTCTGACCCAAATCAGCAGATTGCTGTGAGGGACAAATAAAATTATACTCTTCAAGAGGTTGTCCCCACCCCCCAAAAAAAAGAGGTTGTCCCAGGTACTCAGTGTCATCCCAAGCCACCAGTTATTATTAACAGCAACAAGTTAGAAAAATTAACTCACTCACTCCAGGTGGTGCAGCTTTGAAAATTGAGGTTATAACGAGTTCCTTGAAAACTCTCTTATCTCTAAATACTGTTTCCTTCCACTTGGGCATGGATTCCTTAATAATCTATGTGGCATGACTGATTTGGAGGCCATCCCAGTGTCAACAGCCATGCAGAAGGAGATGAGCCATGCAGGGACACTTTCATATGCAGGGAAGGGAAAGGGTGGAATAAGAGCACATTTCCTTATAGCATTTCACCAGGTACTTTGGGGGCTCAGGGAGTTGGGTACTGAGACTCAGATTCTTCTCACGAAAGACTCTGTCATGCCATTCCAAGGAGTGTGTCCCTCGTTGAGAAACAAAATGATGATGGCAGTGACCAGAGCCTGTTACCAGGGTCCAGACATCCCATAAATCAGTGAACTAGCTTTCTTCTAATGATTACCTGAAGAGATTATATGCATGTGTAGTATGTGTTTATATATTCTGTGTATGTATGTGTGTGCATGTTAAACATTGTTGGGTGTCTTCCATAGCTCTTCACCTTTTTTTTTTTTTTCTTCTAAGACAGGGTTTCTTACTAAGCCTGAAGCTCACCAGTTGATTAAGACTATCTGTCCAGTGAGCCCTGGGGAGATCCCTGTCTCTACCTACACAGCATTAGGACTGCAACCACACCACGGCCGCTCCTGGCTTTTTATATGGGGCCTGTGGGGAGAGAGTTAACTCAGGTCCACGTGCTTTTAGGGCAAGCACTGTAATAATTGAGCCTCTATATTGTTGTTTCAGTCAAGTAAATAGGATCAAGCCCATCCTGCTTCCCCGGTACATCTGTCTTGTGCCTCTAGTATCTACCTGTGCTGATCTCTGCCTGAACCTGATTCCCAGAGGCTGGTTTTGCTCTGCTCTCTGGTGACGCCTCTGCAGAAGGAGGCCTTTGCTGATCAACATCTCCAGAAGACTCAAAGCAGTCGAGTTCCTTACCAAAGACAGAAACAAAACAGTAATTTCTATCTAAGACCTTCCAAGATGGGGGTCAGAAGACAATGGCATTCAGGGCATCCGAGGAAGGCTCTATCTTTGTCCTACGAACACAAACTAAATTGAATGTTCTCTGTTTTGAATTGAAGCAAGAATCCTTCCTGGCTGAGTTGGGCTCTGTCCTCTGGTGAATACTGAAAAAACCTGAAATGCATGGAAGTAAGCAACTAAGCAACACTGCATTTCAAAGTGACAGAATGGAAAAGAGATAAAGGGGAAGGTGATTGCTGGCCAATCGAGATAGGGGGACTGGAGCCAACGCACTGTCCAATAATGAGTGGGAGATGGGGTAAGTTCCCTTCGAAATAGTCATTCCCTGTTGTGATTTCCCAAGATCAAGGTTACCCAGCTGAGATGACTGCTAATTAAGTCTGGACAGTCCAGGCAAGAAGCCAGAACAGACCGGGTGCCGCAGCGGGTCAGCCATTGATTAGATTTTTGGCTCTTGATTAAATGTCACCAAATGATTAAATGATTGTCCCATGGAACTTTCTAGAAGAGAACCCAGTTCAGCATACTAAGTTGCAACCATGGAAAATCACAGCGCCCCTGTTGGCATGGAATCCAGAACTCACATTCTATATCCGCTCTCTTCTCTTCAGGGTCAGCCTGTGGTTACTAGAGACTGAGCCACCTCCATCTGCTAATGACCCAGCTCAGGTAATCTAGTGATTCCTTCAGTGTTCTTAGCTAGTTTAGGAACCTTCGGATAACAGTGTGTGACGATGTGAGCCATCATTGTCCACGTGACTAATATCTGTGAGGGTTTTTCCAGAGAGGCTTAACTAAGCAGGAGGTGCCTAGAGATACTCAAATGTGGGCAGTATTATCCCATGGACCAGGATCCTAGACTAAATACAAAGGATCCTGGTCCATGGGATGATACATAACCCTGAGTATTCCTCTGTCTTTCTCTGTCTGCCTCTCTGCCTGTGTCTCTGCCCCTGCCTCTCTCTGTCTCTGTTCCCCCTCCTCCTTTCTCTGTCTCTCACATTCTCTGACTCTCTCTGTGTCTCTGCATCTCCCTCCCCCTCCTGAATATGCACACAGTGTGAGCAGCTGCTTCAGGGTCCTGCTGCCATGCCTTTCCCACAGGATGGACTGTGTACTCAACTGTGGGACAGAAGAACCCACTCCTTTCTTGGCTTGGCTTGGCTTGGCTTTAGAAGCAGCAAAGCATGACATAGAGCCTGAGCACTGAGCACACACACAGATCTGAGCATCCAGCATCCGAGACGCCTGTGTCACTTCACTGTACTGGACATGGCACCTGCCATCTCACTGCTTTATCTGCAAAAGGACAATAGTTACTATGTAATTCACAGGCTTATTGAGAACTAGGTGAGATCACAAACACTGTATCTTGAATAAACATTTGGCGACTAAGATGATCTGAAAAGACTGAAGGCTTGTGGTTCTTGTGGTACAAGGCCATAAGCTACTCAAGAGACTAAACAAGAGGATGGTGAGTTCAAAGCCAAAACTGGCAACTTAGAAACATTCTAATTTGAAGCAAAAAAAAAAAAGAAAAAAAAAAGATGGCTAGCAATTCTGGTCAGCAGAGGAATACTGGCCTAGTATGCACAAATATCTGTATTAGTCAAGGTTCCCTAGAGTTACCGGATTGATAGAATGACTAGATACAATAATATATTCTGAATATATGAATACATATAATGAATATTTCTCTTATAATCATTATATATTATATTTATAAATGGGATTTATGAGCATTGCTTACAGGCTGTGGTAAAGCTACTTTAACAATGGCTCCCTACCAACAGAAGGTTCAAGAATACAGTAGTTGTTCAGTTCAAGAGGCTGGGTGTCTCAGCTGGTCTTCAGTATACACTAGAATTCTGAAGATGTAGGCTCTAATGCCAGTTAAGGAATGGACTTGCTAGTGAGAGTGAGAACAAGCAGGAAAAGAGCAAACACTTCCTTTCTCCATCTCCTTTATACAAATTGCCTACAGAAGGTATGACCTAAATTTAAGGTGAATGTTTCCACCTCAGAAGATCTGGGGATTAAAGTCATTCTCCCCATTTCAAATTATTTGATTAAGAAAAATCCCTCATGGGTGGACTGAGACAGTTGGGTTTTAGTTAACTGCAGATGTAGTCAAGTTGACAACAAAAAATAGCCTGTCATAATCTAGATTCAGCTTTGCACTGAAAAAAAAGAGGGAGAAAGAGCAGGAGAATGGAGGAGGAGGGAGAAAAAAAGGAGGAAGAGGAGAAGGAAAATATCAAAAGGAAGAGAAGGTGTCAATAGATTCCACCTTCCTGCCATTTAACTCCTTCACAAGATGTGGTAAAAATCATCTTCATTCTGCTCCTAGAAGGACTCCAGATAAAGCTGAGATGCTGCAAGCAAGCCTTGTGCTAAGTCTGCTAAGCTATCACATTTTATCTTTGGAAGTGTGTGGTCTTTGCCAAATGTTGGAGATTCCCTGGAAAATAATGAATTCTTGAGCTCCTCTGATGTGCCAGGCACCACCTTGCATACATCACATAAATTCATTTGACATCCCCATCAACCTGTGTGTGTGGTGCTGGGAGTGGCAGGTACACTAGGCAACTTGAAGCCTAGGGAGACATAGGGAGAGGCATCCTATGTCTTGTCTTGCACTCTAAACCCTGGGAGACCAATCTTTCCTTAGTCTGTGCACAGAGGTCTTTTCCACCCAACTGCTGAAGGGTATTGTTCCAGCAATAGTACACAGTTGCTAAAGCACATCAAATTTCCATAACTGGATGTTTAACTCTCAGAACATAAACATCATCTTTTCCATGTTAGAAAGCAAATAGAAACAATAATAGAACAACTCATCTTATTTTCCTCTCTACTACTGTATCTCTCTGCTTTCTTTAACTGTATAGCTCCTGAAAGAAATATATATATATTTCTCCCTTCTCAATGATTGCATAGTTGCTCCCTATGAATTGATACATCCCCTTTTTGAGATGTGGATGGGGCTCAGGAAGCTTATGCAATCCAGAAAATAACTTGCAAGGTTAGCCTTTCCCTGTGGAATGGTTCTCTCTGGCTGTGAGGAGATTCTGCAGTGGAGAAGCCTACAAGTTAGGCAGGGATATCAGGTCTACAGCTTTCATGGGCTGTCACTCACAGTGGAGTGGGATTTTTCTGCAGGGCGGTGGCCACCTAAGTAATTTCTGCTCCTATAAATAACCCCTCACCCATTTTCCTGAAAGTAACACCAATGAATACATTGGCTCGCCAAGGTAAACTTGGGTGGAGTTGTTCTTTGTTTGATTATTGGTGTCTTACTGTGGTGAACAGATGTGTATTAACACAGCCCTGGTCTTCTGCGTAGCTGACTAGGGCCAGCTTAAGGCCAGCTCTGGTAACAAAGTGCCCCTTTAGGAGGCCACTGTTGCTCAGTCCAGACTGGGAAACATCCTGTTCTGTTCTCTCCTATGTGACCTAACCTCTCAGCAGCTTGATACAATCAACAGATCCTCCTGACAGGCTTTACTCACTGGATTTCCAGGACCCTACACTCTCTTGTGTTCTCCTCTTTCCATTCCTTCTGCTGTTGCTGCTGCACCCTCACCTAATGCTAACATAAGCTAAGGCCCAACTTTACCCTTTGCTTTTGTCTCTCTACTTAGACCCTGCACATCACACACACACACACACACACACACATGTTAATCCTCATTTCCCATGTCCTTCACACTAATAGCCTTAGGGCAGATCTCTTGTGCAGCTCACTGTTTTCAATACAGGTGCTAACAGGTATCCAGAACAAGAGATTAAAAACACTCTAGCCTCCAAAAGAGAAATCTCATGTCAGGAATTTAAATTACTTGTATTATCAACACTGGATCTAAGCCCTAACTCACAGAAGAAAGCACATGGCTGGTTCTGTATAACTGAGGAAAAACCCATGACTGAGAGCACCCAGGACCCATGGGTGAGCCTGATACTATTATTTTGCTTAATGGACATAGTATCAAACCACCCTCTAAGTCTGTATCTGTCTACCTGTAGATTGGCACAGCGTTGAGACCTCATTAGAGAAGTTTCTTTGTGCAGTAGATGGAGGTTAATGCAGAAACTCACAGCTGGTCAAAGCACAGAGAGTAAGTGGTTTGTGGAGTGCCCAGCCACAAAAGGGACATCTATGTCACACTTCCTCCCTTCAAGGCTGAGGGACCATCATAGAAAAGAGATCAGAAAGACTCTAAGAACCAAAGGTCAGAGGTCAGGAACACTGCCAAGAAGCAGTGTCTTCTGGACGTGATAAGACTGCCAAACTCATGAACTCATTACAGCTGAACTTGCCTTCAAATCCAGTCAACACTGCAGCTCAGAGGAGGGAGGAGCCCCTTTCCTAGCTGAGGAGCTGTTGTCCATCTGTCAATGGCTTTCAGGGGAGGGAGAGTCTATTTTCTTTAAGGGTGAGGCCTCTGGTAGTTCAACCAAGATCCAGTGGATAGTCTCACACCAAGGAGTGTATGACAGAAAAAATGGAATTGGAGACTTATTTAAAAAAAAGTATAGTAAGTAGGGAGGGAGGGTTGGGAGAAATTGGGGAAATGAATGGAGTTTCAGTATAATCAAAATATATTACATGCATGTATGAAATTCTCAAAAATTAATAAAAACATATTAAAGTAAATTTTTAAAAATGACCAGTGTTGTAGAAGAACATTTATTGTGGTTTCTCAATAAAGTAACAAAAGAAATGAAGAACCATAAAGTCCTTTTTGTTCTACGTCTAGGACATCGCAAAGGAGATGAATCAGTACTTCAAGGAGACTCCTGCGTTCCTGTGTTTATTGAAGTACTGTCCTCAGTTTCCAAGTGATATATTCACTGATGGATAAATAGATGAAGAAGATGAAGTGTATGTATACAAGGTAATTTTACTCAGCTACCAAAATGGACATTCATGGCAATGTGGCTGAATTTAGTAGACAATGTGTTAAATTAAGTAAGAGAGCTAAAAAGATAAATAAATACTGTATATTCTCACTAATATGTAAAAGCTAAAATGTTTTTGCTCTAGTGTAGAGAGTGTAACATGGGTAACTGGAGCAGAAGGTTGAGGAAGTGGTAGGGAGAGTTTGGAGAGAGAATCCTTAGCCAGCACTAAACTACAGTAGTCAGTGAGAATGAGTTCAAAGGTCCCACATCATGATAGAAGGGTGAGTGACTGCAGTTGACAGGTGTGCATTGTGTGACTCATGAACAACTGGAGTTGCACACTTCCGAACACAAAGTAATCACTTCCCAAGCAGAAGAAAAGCCAGTCAACCCCAAATTCATCATTTCATGTTAACTATGTACATTGAAGCATCACTTGTATGCTACAAGTGCATGTAAGTCCTGTGAGTCAGTTCCAGTGATAGAAGAAAGGAGAAAGGATAGAGAGATGGTCAAGCAAACCTAAAATAGTTCCTAAACCCAGAAATTAGGAGGGAGCCTGAGATGTCAGCTGAGAGAAAGGTTCTGACCAAAGAACTGTGCCAACCCAGGTTTACCTCAGTGTTACATAACACACACACACACACACACTGTCCATCTCTTACCTACAACTGGCTCTGTGAAGGACAGAAAGTTCAGAGCATCCAGCCTTTAATGCCATGGATGAACCAGAACAAAGACACTCCTAACATCTTTACAGTGTAAGGTCAAATTGATATAATGACATCAGTACACACTGTGGTCATCTTGTTCTAGTTATCTTTATAAAAAGAAATCAAAACTTCCATTTATCAACTGGCTTAAAATCAGAATAGCCTCCATTTGCTCAGCTAGATAAGGAAAAAATAAATTTCACTTTCGATGGGTAAGGCTGATGCTATATTAAAAAAGCAGACTGGGTTGAGGTCGTCAAATGACACAAAATTCTAATGAGATGGGAAAAATGAATCAAGACATCTACTGTACATCATGATGAGAACAATTAAAACACAAATGATGTTTACCACTTTAAAAACAACTATTGGGTTTTGAGACAGGATTTAACTGTGTAGCCCTTGCTATCCCAGAACTCTTTACCTAGATCAGGCTGGCCCTGAACTCACAGAGAGCCACCTGCTTCTGCCTCCCAAGTGCTGGGATTAAAGGTCTGGCCACAAAATATCTTTAAAAAAAAAAGTTGGATTTAAAATGAAGTGAACTGTGTAAAAACACAAGCATAATACAATCACTACACATGGAATTTCATTGTGCAAACACACAAACACACAAAACAAACATGAAACTATCAAGCTTGTAACATGCAAGCAAATGCATGTAGAATTTTAAGCACAAGTGAGCAGTCAGGAGCCTGATTTGCACCAAGGTCTCAATGGGCACCAAGCATGTTCACTGCCAGAGGTATCTCTGTTTACAACAGTGTGTGTGAGGAGCTAGAATATTCTAGGTAATTAAAACATTTCCCTTCTGACAACTTTATAAAGCTTTCCTAATGCTTTGAAAAGAAACTAAGAGCAACGATGTCACCTATGAAGGTTAAGGATGGACATTGATGGCCTCCAAAGGACATTCCCCTTCTCTTCAGACTGTATCATCACCTCAGTTTCCCTGTTATGGACTAATTAACTTCTTTCCGACTACTTTGAGGTCTGTTCCATAGAAGTGAATTTCATGCCTGTAATCCTGATCAAAAGTCTATAGAGAGGCCAAGGGTAGAAACTGCTATTGTTATTTTGCTAAATGGCCATGCTATCAATTGACCTTCTAAACATTTGTGGCTAATACCTGTATGTCTGGGATGCTCTTAACCTTGGCCAGAAAACCTTCTTTTTGCAATGAATAGCAGTCAGTGGAGAGATACATGCTTGGTCAAAATGCTGAGCATGCAAGCTAGGTGCTCAGCCCTAAATGGGACATTAATATCAAACCCACCACCAAGACGCAGGGTATATTGTAGAGGAGGAGGGAGAATCGAGGTAAGATGGGATGATGGGAGGAGGGCTTTGAAAGAATGTCTTCTAGATATGAGACATTTTTGCACCTATGAATCACAGCAGTTGGGTTGCCTGCATAAAATTTGTGCAGGGTCAAGCAAGTAAAAAATCTCAGAAAAGAGAGGAAAGATGATCTCCAAGCCTCACCCGTTACTGGGAAGTTATTGCACTTGATAGCATGGTGGGAGGAGGGGGTCATTATTTTTCTTTCTTTCTTTCTTTTTTTTTTCTTTCTTATTTTTCTTTGAAGACATAGTCACTCTTAGGATTCCCAAACTCCAGTGGATGCCCTACACCCATGCCTACGTACAGCATTAATTGGATAAGATTGTGTTGAGGGACACAGCAGGGATTAGAACTGGATGTGATCATAGTCTATTGTACAGGAGTATAAAATTCTCAAACATAAAGAAAAATAAAAACCCATAAAGTCAAAACAATGGGTGTCAAGGGAACTACTACAGTGATAGCAACTTGGGGAGAATGATGAAGGTTTGCCGTAGTGTTAGGCTAAGATTTTTGCTACAGAGCTGCCTGAGCGCTTTTCTCCTAAGAACTTGTTGAGGAAATGAGGCCAGGTGGCAAGCCCTGAGTCCTCCTCACATGCACGGCTTATGGAGAAGGGAAAAGGGTCGGATTAAAGCATTTTGTATTTCACTCTCTGGGAATCACTGCATGGTATCACTACTGTGTAACTACTGTGTCTTCTCCACAGCCACATTGGTTGCTTATCTGCCTTTAACATGATGCTTATTTTATAGGAAAGGTTAAGGGAGGTTAAGTACTTTGCCTAACAGAATGGACACTAAACTGTTGTCATGGTCTGAAAGTATTCTCTATCAAAATGAGAAAGACATTTTATTGGGAGCATGTGAGAGTAATTTAATTCTCTCTCTCTCTCTCCCTCTCCCTCTTCCTCTCCCTCTCCCTCTCCCTCTCTCTCTCTCTCTCTCTCTCTCTTCGTCTCACTCTCTCTCTGTCTCCCCTCTGTCATCTAAAAAGTATCATCAGATAAACTAACTTTAAAAAATCATAACTCCAAGTTGGAAAATTTAAACAAGTGTGTGCCCTGGGTGAAAGTAGGCACTGGGTTGGGGGTGGGGGTGACACGAAGTTTGAAACAATCTCATGTAGCTGAGAGTGTGGAAAACACAAACCTTGGGACTCACAGTCCTGGGGAGTCTTCCCCAATGTCATTCTTCAGGAAGGACAAGGTACCATAGAGTTAGGTTTTTTTCACAGAAAAAAAAATGATCTCAAAATTCTATGTTGTGTTGCTGAACAGCCTCAGGGTGTTTGACCAGAAATAAGACTCTAAGGTCTGTGCTACCTGCCCTTGAATGCTGAGGAACCATCTCCTGGAGGAAAGATTTGTTAAGCACCTTTTGCCAACAAGAGTTGAATTTCTAGGAGGGGCAAGGAGCAGGGATGTCTTCCTTGTGTTGAATTTAGATATAACAGTTCATGCCACCTAAATCCACGGGAAAACAAACATCCTGAAAAGATAGCGAAGCCTGTCCCTCCTGGGTACATCAGCAGACAGGATGATGTGGGTGACTTGAGCACTGGGTGAGGATTAGGTTAGATTACTCTAACTGTTCTTTCTGGAGCATCTTCAGGACCTCTGGTGCCATCCCCTGTGATTCTGACATTTCGAGGTAAACCTGTGAAACACAGCTTTTAAAAAAATCCCCTAGCCTGGTAGTTTTCTAACTGAAAAGGCTAAGAAACGCAGGCTTACAGCCTCCGGGTTATGTATGGTGGCCTCATTTTAAGGTCAACAACTTCATTATTCTGTCTGTGTAGAATGCCAAGGACATCGCGCCTGGTTCTAAGTTATTTTTCAGAATAAATGTAATAAAGCCTTTTTTTTTCCCCCTCTCAAATGAAATAACATGCCTTCCAGGGCCACACAGGCAGGGTCTGTATGATTTTCCTAACTGTGTTTGGAATAAATTCACTCCAAGTTCAGCATTTCAGATAGGCTAACCAGTGCCAACTGCTTTTAAAACTGTGACCCATTTTAACCTTTGAGACTTAAACAAAATCACCTCTGTTACAAAGGTCATAAAAACCAAAGCTTAGAGAAGTTAGTTATCTTTGCAGATGTCCTTCAGCTTGTAGAGTGACACAGTTATGTTAGTCTCATATCTGAGTGACCACGGCTTCCTCACTGAGGGGAAGGGTAAGAGCTGACTGACTTCAAGACCCACCTGATCTAAAGGGCAACAACAGCTGAGCCTTTGGCTGGAGCTAAGAACTTCATGCATGTTAACTTGGTGAAGGCTCAAGAACCAGGAAATCAACCGACTAACACAATGATGTCTGATGCCTTGAGAAAGGAGCTTCTCGGAAGGATGCACAGAAGTCCTGGTAGGGCTGGGGGGATGGCGAGGTCAATAAAATGCTTGCCCTGAAACTGTAAGAGTTACGGCAAAGAGCTAGACATGCTAGCATGTCCCTGTGAATCCCAAAGATGGCAATATGGGAGGCAGAGACAGGAGCATGCCTGTAAGTTTGCTGACCAGCTAGTTAGTCTAGCCTACTAGGTAACATTCCAGGCTGGTGAGAGATTCTGGCTAAAGCGAAACGGTAGAAGATATCTGAGTAATGACACCTGAAGTTGTCCTCTGACCCCTATCTACACATGCATAGATACATAAATACACATACCTGCATGAACACACACACACACACTATTGTACTTAAACCCATACATGCACACCTATGCATGCATAGGCCCAGATATACACATACACACACAAACATGTTTCTTTTCACCACGCTAGCAAGTCCATTTCTTCACTGGTATTAAAGCCTACTTCTTTGGGATCCCAGCATAAACTGAAGACCAGCTGAGACATCCAGCCTCATGGACTGAGCAACTACTGGATTTTTGCACCCTCCACTCATAGGCAGCCATTGTTGGATTAGCTGGGCCACAGCCTTTAAGTCATTCTAATAAATCCACTTTCTATAGTATGTAAAGAGAGATTCTGTAAGCTCTATCACTTTAGGAAACCCAAACTGTATGTAGGCATGCCTGTATGTATGTATGTATGTATGTATGTATGTATGTATGTATGTATTTGAAACAAAACATCACTATATTTCCCAGGATGGCCTTAAATTCTCAATCCTCCTCCCTCAGCCTTTCAATGTAGTAATTACTAGTGGGCGATTTTTTATTGAGAATTATGAGCCTACATATAAACCTGTGCCACCCTTACCCTATGTTTGTTCACCTAAGGAGGATGTTGCAGGATGGGAGTACAGAGTTGAAAGAAGGTCATTGAAGTAGAAGTGGACTCTGAGATCTACTATGGGTCTGGCTGCCTGGCTGCCTCCCACATTTCAGTGAGGAAACTGATTTTGTTGACTTTGTATATATCGGGGATGATAATTCTATCCTGTGTGGTCCAGAAAACCATCATCTATCCCTGGAGCCAGGCCTTTCCACTTATTTATTTGTTAACGGATTGATTTAATATAGCCCTTTACTACACACGTCAACAGACCATTATCTGGGCGATTTCTTTCACTCATTACAGCATCCTATTTTCTTCCTTATTATTCTGTTCAAAATTGACTTCACTGTGCTCGCTTTTCCTCTCGACCCTTCCACGAAGTGCCGGAGTGCACTTGCTTATATGTCTCTCAGGACTCCATAGTCCAGCCACAACGTGTGTTTTACTTCATGTTCCTAGAGATCTATGCTTCAAGGCTGCTTGTTCACTGAAAACAGGAGGGGACATTCTCCTTTTGGAACAAGACCAAGCAAGCTAGAGTGTTGAGAAATACACACTTTGCTTTACCTTCAAAGAGGAAACTCCTGATAGGGTTTTCCAGCCTCTGATTTTGTTGCTGAATGTAGCATCACTGGCACGGTCTGCCTCTTTCTTCTGCTGGACACAAACCTACATTCACATGAAGTCTTGTCACGTGCATGCTGCCAGGGCCACAGAATGTGATGCACAGGGTCTGTGTGGACATGGAACTGTGTCTATTCCTAATGGCTACAGACCTTGGTTTGAAAGAAATGACAGAGCTGATTTGCGAAGAGATAAACAGGCCTAGGCATGGTAACGCCCAATGTTACCTTCTCCTTGGGTCCCACTCATATTATCTAAAGTCTTGCTTTCTTAGGGGACCATACAGATTTTCAATCCCATGCATTTTGCCTTAGAATAGTAAGTTATCTGCTATTACTACCTAGTTTCCAGATGATGAAATGGAGGCATGAGCCTCAGGAGGCCTTGCCTCTAGAACTTACTTAGCTTGAAAGTGGTGGCCCTGGAAACTGATTCAAAAACTACTGGTCCACAAACTCATCCTTTTCACTTACTCAAAAACCCCAATTTCTCCCAACACAACTACCTATAAACACACACACACACACACACACACACATGCACATCATACACATAAATGTATACATATGCATGGACACACAGGCACACATATAAACCTGCATAAAGATACATACACATATACAAACACATAATCACATGCACACAACCAAACATAATAGAACACCTCTAAAATGGACATTGAGGAGGGAAGACTGTGAGCTCAAGGCCACCCTAACCTATATAGTGAGCTCTAGGCCAGCCTAAGCATCATAGTGAGTCAATAAAGAGACAAAGCCAACTCCAAGACTATGGACTCAGGGAGTCCAGCATTGTGATGCCAGAGGCATCTAATGTGCCTGACTACAGATCCAGGCTGGCTCACAGTTAGGCAAACATCATGACAGGCATTCTAAAGTGTCACATAGTGTAAAAGATCTTGAGAGGTAAAAGACTGTTGTTGACCTTAGACAGGCTCTGTTCAGGCCTGGAATCACAAATATCCCTGGCTGTTGGGGGAATCTTAGAGCACTGGCTAACAAGACATAAATTTAATTAGAGAGGTAGAAATAGACAGCTGAGGTCAGAGGCAGGAGGCAGGGAATGAAGAAAGCTAAGAAGTTGCAAACCAGGAGTGGACTGAGTAGCTGTCCATCTGGAGCTGTTATGGCATCTCTGTGTTGCGCTCTGGCCTGCATGTAAGAAAGGGACTATTACTATCTGTCTGTGAGTTATGTTGTGTTCAGATGCTCCTGGAGATGAGGTCACTTTATACTGTGAATCATGTAGCATGGACTGCCTGAATTTGTGAGGCTGAGGCAGGGGGCTTAGGAGCCCCAGATCAGCTTTGGGCTAGATTGTGAGATCCTGTCTCAAGAAGGAAAAAAAAAGCCTCAGGAGAGACTGGAGTCGGGGATAGGAAGGAAGGAAGGAAGGAAGGAAGGAAGGAAGGAAGGAAGGAAGGAAGGAAGGAAAGAAGGAAGGAAGACAGGAAGACAAGAAGGAAGACAGGAAAAGAGTTCACAAATAGGAGCTCGAGATCCAGTTTGGCCCACAGATGTTTAAAGCTGGACTGAAAATACAGTCCTTAAAATAAAAACCATCTCAGCGGGGCTGAAGATACAGCTCAGTTGGGAAACTGCTTGCCATGCAAGCACACGATTCTGAGTTTGATCTCCAGAACCAATATAAAACAGCCTGGCCTGCAAAATTCCAATGGTGGAGAGCTGAGTACAGGCTGACACTCAGACCTTCATGAACTTCCCAGACTTTGGTGAACTCCAGGTCAGTGAGAGACCCTATGCTAGAAGTAAGGTATATGGTATAAAGCCAATACGTAAGGTTGGCCTCTGGTTTCCACATGCAGGAGCACACTCAGATAAACCAATAGAAGATTCTGCTGCTAAAGAAGAAAAATGCTGAGCTGCTTCTCATGGCCTGCACTGGCTCCAGTCCCAGATGATCTGCTCTGCTATAAGTCATTCCTAATAATCCTCTATGACCAATAAGGTCCAACATGAGCTTCGCCTGTGTCACCACTGTGAATCGACTTCTGTACAAAACAGCCAAGCTGACACTCTAAAGGAAAAAGGATTTGAAGTGGGTTATGGGGTTAGCAGGTGCCCAGCTAACCAGACATTTGACCACACCCTCCCTAATACCAGCAGCATTAAAGCAGAGAGCCAGGCTCCCTGAGAGCTAGATGAGAAGCCCAGGGTCCTGGGCAGTTCTTCCAGTGACAGATGTTGCAAGTATGAGAAAGGCTGAAACGGAATCTAACCACTGAAGCATCCCCTTTCCCAATTATTCCCCACACCCAGTGACCTCACAGCTAAAAGCTATCACCCAGCTAGATAACACAAAACAAACATACAGAAGAGGAGAAAAGATGCTAGAGAGGTAAAGTCAGTGATCCACTTACACTGAGATCATCAAGCCGCCGTAACAATTTGAAAAGCAGTCTTGGACTGGCCCCAAGCAAAGGGCTCTGGAGTGTTCTGGCAGGCTGATGAAGGGGATAGACTCAGGAGTTGTGATTCAGATGAGAACCAGCCACTCATCCTGAAAATAAGTCCACTTGGGCTGTTATTTATCCAGCAGTTATCTCTGATTGCTAGATGAATCTGCAGCATCTAATGTAAGCTCTCCAATTCTTTGATGTCTGGTGTTAACCAGGCATTTAATAACTGTCAACAAAGATACTATATTTGAGGGAATACATTCAGTGAAAGATTAAATTGGGTTCCTTGACCACCTCCCCCTCCCCACCCCCCAGAAGGCATGTTTCAGGAGAAAACCAGCCATTCCATCATTGGGGAGAGGAAAAGAATTGCAAATGACAAGCTTAAGATTTTTTCTTCCTGAAATGCAAGGTATTAGGTATTCGTCTTAAAACTCGGGTTGGGCAGGCTTGTCCTCCTTAGAAATGCCCTCGTTAAGACCGGTGGCCCACATTTTGCTACCTATAGTGCCTTGCAGAATTGTTGCTAGTCTGTTTTCTAATTTTCTCCTCTCTCACACGGGTGACATATTCACTTCTTGAGCCAGAAGTGCCCAGCTCACAAGCAGCAAAGCAGCCTGAGAGCACGCACGATTGAGAAGCCACGAATACCAGTACAAAACCAGAAACTTCAGACATCACGATGCTTCTTCTATGATTTTCCGTAATGCCTTTTAAAACAGCTCATTGGTTCTCAAGTATGAATGCTGTAGATGCCGACATCATGTTTCAATGTCAAAAGATTAGACTCGCCTCGTAGAATAATGAAAGGAACTGAGCCAGACCTAGAGTCGCAAAAAGAGAATCTGAGGATAAATTCTTTCTTTTTCACTATGTGCTTGAGACTTCTCTGGATCTAAAGCCTCCCATGAGCAAATGGAATGGTGCCATTGAGTGGTGTGACATGTCCTAGCAAGAGTCCTCTACTGCCTTCAGAATGGCTGGCTTATGAAATTTGGCCTAGCAGGGAAGGAAAATTACAGGGACAGAGTTACCCTAAAGAATGTACTAGTCGTTTGATATGTTCAAGTCCAAGTAGGATTCTGCTTCTGGAGGCTAGAAAAGTGATTCAGCAGTTTAAAAGAGCTTGCTACTCAGTCATGAGAACCTGACTTTAGATCGCCAGCACATATGTAAGGTGGCTCATAATACTTAAAATACAGCGCTAGGAATCTAATAATCCTTTGTGGCCTCCATAGGTACTACACATACTTGTGAACACACATACATATGTGTTTATTGCGTGTCTGTATTATATATATACATGTATATGTATATAAATGTATGTATATATATATATATATATGTATAATGCAAATTCTAGATATAGAGAGGAAAATGCATTGCTTAGAAATGTGCTAATCACAGATTCAACAAGCACAAACAGTAAACACTCACCCCAGGCAGATGCCATTTGTGCCTATACTGACTCTGTGCCACCATCCTTTGGAGCTATGGTTTTCATCCAGTAGCTGTTCAACATACAAAAACCCGAGAACAGATTCAGTGAGCTGCCATCATCAGCCCCCATTAAAACTCAAGAAGAATGTCATCAGATTGAGTTCAGTGATTAACAAAGAAAACATCAAGGGTTTGTCACTGTGTTCCTGGCTCTAAGTGTTCAGAGCTGAGCAGTTTTCAATACCAACAGTTCTCAATACAACATAGCATTCTGAGAAACACTGAAGAATGAAATGAAATGTTCCCCAACCACCTCTCTTTTGTATTCCCTCTCCTGTGTTTCCCTCTTCCTCTCTCCTTTTCCCTCTCCCCCTCCCTGCCTCTCTGGCTTTTTCAGGCAGGATCTTACATAGGCCAGGCAGGCATTGCCTGGGATTGTCACACTCTTCACCCCCTGCCTCAGCCACAATAATGCAGTTAATTGCATGTGCTTGAGAAGTATTTTATCAGTGATGCTATCCCTTTTTATTCATGTATCACACTGATAGACTGAGAAACAACCAAAGTGTCAGGTATGGTAGCACTGGAGAGGTAGAAAGAGGATGATTAATAGTTCAAAGTAACAAGACAGTCTACCTCAAAAATAATAATAAAAAACCCCAACAACATACAAATAAAAAAATAAAACAAGCAAAAGAAAAAGATAGTTAACAATAACAAGATGCACTAGGTATCAAACATTATGCAAATACTTTGTACAGCAGTGTTTAATCTCTGACACCAAGACAGAAACAGAAAAGGGAAATACCATGTCCAGTGTCACGGCATTCCTAGCTGTGAATGTCGGTATGTTCCCACCTTTGGGTAAGTCTCTCAAGAAGGTTTCCTGGTCTGTATCTTATTTCTGGTGTGGTTCTTTTCACCTATGGGAACAGTACTCCCTCTGGAAAGGAGCCATGGGGTACACGGCTGGGCTCTGTCTCTGAACATCATCAAGGACTCTCTGATGATTTACATCACTACACTCTCTTGAATAGTTGTTAGTCTGACTTCCACTAGATGGAACCATCTTTAGCCCAGTGTTTAATATAATATAAGCTTTCTTCTTCAGATTCCTGTCTATCTAGTTTATTTACCTCACTCCTTTTTGTATTTTTTTTTTCCTCAGTGCTAGGAAGCAAGCAGTATACCATTGACTGAATTGTTGTAAATAGTGAGCTTCCGAGACAGAGTCTTGCTCTGCAGCCCAGGAAGGAATGGAACACACAACCCTTCCTGCTGAGTGCTGAAATTATAGATGTGTGCCATCACGCCTAGCACTACCACAAAAGGAATATTCTAAAAGGAATACAGTCTGTCATGGGGAGAAGGAATGGTCCAAGGAGCAGGAAGACATCTGCTAACTCAATTTTTTCTCATTACAGTTATCTAAAAAGCCACATTGCTTTAATTGGTGTTGGGCAATCTTCTAGGTAATCTACAAATAGTGTTTTATTACAGTGCATTCAAGAAGCAGAGATAAAGAGAAAAAAGTAGATTGAGGCTAAAAGCCCTCAATGTCCACCCCTCCCACAAGTGACACACTTCTTTCAGCAAAACTCCACCTGATAAAGGACGAACTAACTCCCCAAAGAGCACCACCAACTGCAGACCATGTGCTCAAACACATGATCCTGTGGGGGTGGATTTCTCATTTAAACTGCCACAGCATGCATCTTGAAAGATTCTGTTGTTCGGACAATACAAAAATTCAAAAAATTTTTATTAAATGGTGTTTATCTAAAAACCGTTGAAGAAACTATGCTGAACATTTGAATTCAATTGAGGGATTGTGTCACTGTGAATATCCACACCTGCTTATCACTTGACATTTGACCCTTGCTCCCTATATCCTGCAGTCCCCAGGTCTCTGTAATTGGCACCTGAGATTTCCTATTTAGTGAAGAGTCTGAGATCCTCTAGTATCCAAATTTGTAGCACATCTGAAATGCTCAGTTTGGCTGCCTCACAAAACCATCTGGACTGATTCAGCCAGAAGCATCTGGGTAGATTGGTCACAGGCCAAGCTGGAAATACACACACACACACACACACAGAGAGAGAGAGAGAGAGAGAGAGAGAGAGAGAGAGAGAGAGAGAGTGGTTATTTATGCTTTACAGACTTGAGCCATGAAATAGTCCCAGTGTGGGGACACTTCCAAATCATTGTTCATGGTACTCTTGGCTTACTGCTCAGAAAGTTCTCCTTCACTTCTAAGCAATTTTTTTTTCTCGTGTGATTAGCAAAGAAGCCACATCACTTTAACTTGAGTTTGGCAGTATTTGAGGTCTTCTATAAATTGTGTTTTATCACAAGAGAAAATGACTCTGATCACCTTCTCTGTATAGTTGATTTCTGGACATAGTGACCAATGCTCTTGGGATAAATTTTAATCTGGAGGTTAATAGTGGTGGTCTTTGGGCCACCTTAAGGATGGATACTGATTTGTAAAGATAATATTAGAAGACTTAGGAATGGTATAACTGGATCTTGAGGTAGAGCTATTACCATTTGTTTTTGAGAAAGTGCCAGATTGATTTCCAAAGTGGTTGCACAAGTTTACATTCCCACCAGCAATGAAGGAGGGTTCCCCTTTCTCCACATCTTCTCAAGCATGTATGGTCACTTGAATTTTTGATCTTAGCTATTCTGATCAGTATAAGATAGATTCTCAGAGTTGTTTTGATTTGCATTTCCCTGATGACTAAGGACCTTGAGCATTTCCTTAAGTTTTTCTCTGCCACTTGATATTCCTCTGTTGAGAATTTTCTGCTTAGCTCTATACCCCATTTTTTTTAATTGGATTATTTGGTTTGTTGGTGTCTACTTTCTTGAGCTTTTTATGTATTCTGGATATTAGAGTTGGCAATAGAATTAGGGTTGGTAAAGATCTTTTCCAATTCTGTAGGCTGTTGTTTTATTCTGTTGACAGTGTCCTTTGCTTTACAGAAGCTTTTCAGTTTCAGGAGCACAGGGAGTCTTATGGAAGAAGAGGGTGATATCAGAACACAGAGGGCACAGGAGCCCCACAAGGACACCAACAAAGCTAAAAAATTCTGAGCCCACGTAGTCCTGTAGAGACTGATGCACTAACCAAGGACCATGCATGGAGAAGACCTAGACTTCCTGCTCAGACGTAGATAATTGTCAGCTCAGTCTCCACGTGAGTTTCTGAGTAAGGGGAACAGGAGTTGCCTTTGTCATGAACTCAGTTGCCTGTTCTTTGATCACTTGCCCTGGCAATGCTGCCTTACCAGGCCACAGAGGAAGAAGATACAGGCAGTTCTGATAAGACTTGATAAGCTATCGGCAGATAGCAGAGCAGGAGAACTCCACCTTTCAGTGGACTAGGGGAAGGGGATGGGGAGAAGAGAGAGGAAGGGTAGGACTAGAAGGAGTTGAGGGAGGGGGCTTCAATCAGGATATATAATGAATAAATTGTAAAAAATAAAATTAAAAAATTAGAAGACTAAAAAGTCAACTTTTATTCCACAGGCACCCTGTTGTTTCAGTGGTTTTTCCTCCAGTGCCCAAGCTCACAGAATAATAACTCATGAGACTCAAAATATACTTACAAATATTTAGGCCATATACTTAGGCTCTTCTCTGACTAGCTCATAACTTAAAATAATCCATTTATACTAATCTACAGTCTGCCCGATGGCTGGTTAACTCTGCTCAGGTATCATGCATCTGTCCTCTTCACATCTTCCCAAGCAAATCTCCTATGCCTGGCTCTGTTCCTGAATCTTTCCTCCCTACTTGATGTCCTACCTTTTATTCTACCACTTCCTATAAGCCATAGGTTTTTTTAATTGACAGGCAATGGATACAATACACAGATATTTTTTCTGTACCCTGTGCTATATCTTAATTGTATTCTGCTTCATATCCCCAAGAGACTTTCTAAGGCACATCTTTGTTCATGTGGCCTCAACTTAGTGAGATGTTTCAAATCTCTACTTAAGAAAAGCCTCACCTTCCTAGGGACTCATAGGAACCCATCAGGGGAATTAGGAACTTCAAATGGAACATCTCTTTGGATATAAATCATCTATCAGCATCCACTCCTCTCCAAGTTTCTCTTTGATAAAGATACCCTCATCACATATGTTTGGTTTTTCCCATTCCAAAATATGCTTCCACTTCTATCCATTTCTCAATATGAAGCCTAAAAGCCATTCCAATTGGACATCATCTCTTCTCAGATGGTGATTTACCAGTAGGTCTTAATCATTCTATTTTCAAAATGTCCCCAATGTATCTTCTCATCCTCAAACCCAGTAAGTTACCCTTCAAAAGTGACTGTTCTCTGACCCCAAAGCAGCTGCCTTCCCTATATCCTGCATTTCACTCACATCTTCTCCAACCTGTTAACTTCTAAGCAATTCAAACATTCTGAGTCTTACACACAGGGGTCACAGGAAGCTCAAAAATCTAATATGTGTCTTTGTCACTCCCTTCACATGCAGACATTGTAGATGCCTGTGAGATTATTTTAAACCAAAGTAAAACTCTGGTACCCCTGTTGCTTTGTAACTTAGTTCCAGAAGATAATATTTCTTCTCCTTCTCAGTGTGGCTTCAATCTGCTAATTGTTCCCAAATGTCTTCACAGCTATTTCTTCCATCCCAGGCTTACCCTTTGCATCTGGCTGTTGTCATTTAAACCTCTTGTCTTAGTTAGGGTTTTATTGCTGTGAAGAGACACCATGATGATGACAACTCTTAAAAAGAAAACATTTAATTGGGGTTGGCTTACAGTTTCAAAGGTTTAGTCCTTTGTCATCATGATGAAAAATATGACAGTGTCCAGGCAGACATGGTGCTGGAGAAGGAGTGCGGAGAGCTACATCTTGATTAGAAGGCAGCAGGGGAGACTGTATTCTACACTGTATGTAAGTTGAGACTTCAAAGCCGACCTACAGTAACTCATTTCCTCCAACAAGGGCACTCCCTATGGGCCAAGCATTCAAACACTATGGGGGCCAGACCTATTCAAACCACCACACCACTCAATCCAACTTGGCCCTAGTTTTTGTTTTGTTTTGTTTTGAGTTGGGTTTTTTTGTTTGTTTGCTTGCTTGCTTTGTTTTCTTTTGGTTTGTTTGTTTGTTTGTTTTGACTTACTGACGAGTCTAATTGTCTTTGCATATTTTTTCCTAAGTCGGACTTTATTCATGTCTTGTAAATTACACTGAATAACTCCATCTTAAACATGTTGTTTGTTTCTCAGAGCATATAAAACAAAGTCCAAACTCCCACTTATGCCTATAAAAGTCCACCACAACCCCCTTTTGTCTCTTCTACTTTTTTCTCTCAGTGGTCCAGCCAGAGACAGCTAATCTAGATACTTGAAAGACACAAGCTTTTTCTCATTCAATAAACCCCCATTTGTCCTTTCATCTGCCTAAAACCCTCTTTTAAAAATTATTACATTTTACTTATGTGTTGTAGGTGAAGAAGTGTGCATGCCACAGCTTATGTGGAGATCAGAAGACAACATGCAGAAGTTGGTTCTCTCCTTCCACTATGTGGGTAGTAGGGATCTGACTCAGGTCACCAGTCTTGATGGCTGGCATTGACTAGCCACACTCTCTCAGTTTTGATTTCCTCATGGCTTTCTGGGCTTAGCTCAAAGAGCGCTACTTCCAAAAGGCTTTACATATCTACATAACATACATTAGTCACTTCCTTTAACACTAGCAGTTCCCTGGCCCTACAGCCTTATCTTCACGAAGTCCCCTCAAAGGCTGACTATAGGCCTTGGACTTTGTCAAGCCACAGGGGGAAAAGGGATGGGACCAAGTATGTTTGAAATGTGATCACCCATTGGGAGCTGATAGAAGTTCGTGCAAGAATGCATGGTAGGGTAAGAAGAGGTCCATGATTTGAAAAAAAAATAAAAATAAAAATCTTGGATGCTCTAGGCTCATGCAACCTTACAGCTATATGTTGTTATAGGAATGATGTCAAGGCCAGCATATAGAAAAGGACCACTCAGTTGAATCTGGTCAACCCATAGAATAATGAAAACTAACAAATCATTGTGTTAGGATTGCACTTTGGGGGTTATTGCACTGCAGTGGAAAACGTCTGTTTTTTCAAAATACTTTGCAGTGCTTACTAATTTTTGGGTCTGGACATGTTCCCCAAAGGTTCATGTGTTGGGAATGTTTGCTGGGTATTTCTATTTATTTATTTATTTATTTATCTATTTATTTATTTTAATTTCTTGTGAAGTCACAGTCTTACTATACAACCCAAACTAGCCTGGAACCCTTGCTTCAGCTTCCTGAGTGTTCGCATTACAAGTATTCTCTGCCATGCCCCAGCTTCATGTACTTGAACTGTTTGAATTTTAATCTCCAGTATAACAGCAGTGGGAAACAAGCCCTAAGGAGTGGTGGGCAGGCCATGGGGCTCTGCCTTCCCAGGTAAACTAATGTTGTCATCATGAGAAGCCTCCCTACCTGAGCAGAACATTGTTCATAAAAACATGAGTTTGAGACCTTTTCTTTTTTCATAGTGCCTACCTTCTCATTACATACCCTTTACTTTTTGACCTCCCTTCATGATGTGACTCCTTGGAAAGCCCTCACTTATTGCCAACCATTAGACCTTGGGCCTGCTACCATCTAGAACTGAAAGAATAAATTCCCATTCTTTATCAATTGCCCAGTCTCTGGTGTTTTGTTATAGCTGCACCTGAAATAGCACAGTATTTATGTACCCATTGTCCATATTTGACCATTATAAGCTTCAGAGAACAAAGCTTGACACCTGATAAATCAACATAAGTTCTTCAGTGTTGTAACAGTGTTTGGCACCTACTAAGCACTTAGTAAAAAATCTGTTTATGAATAGATAAATGCTTTAAGGCATAAAAAAAACTATGAGGAAAGTACGTACTAGAACATATTCAGAGACACCTAACTCAACCTTGTCATCAGTGAGGTAATGGGCCTTCAGAAAGGAAAGAACACACGTGCGTTAGCCCTGCAAGAATGCCCAACTTGCATCATGCAGGTCACATGCATCCTGGAAAAGCCATGAATGGGAAACAACGCATCTGCATATGACAGCACATTGCAATGTCGAAGGGTTGGGAACTCCTGAAGGAACAAGAATTTAAGAAAGAACCTGCAATGTGGCCTTCTAGAGAATTAGACACTCACAGAGTAGGAGACCCAGACCCGAGAATACAAAGGGCTCAGAGACAGGCAGTATTGCAGATGTTGGCTGTCAGCCTGGACACTTCCAGGAAGTAGGTTTATCTTGTGCTGTCTGGTGTGGGTCTTTGTGCCACACCAGGTGGTCTTTAAGAGGACTATTTATGTCCAGCTTGTCACTTCTGGTCATTGGTTATGGCCACACCAGGATGCTGGTGTGTCTCACTATCCTTAGAAAGCTGTGGGCTCCCACAGCCACCACAGCATTTTTCCAAGTCAGTGCTCTGCCCTTGACCTGTACTCATCTGCTGTTTCTCTTTGCTTGTGTGCTTTGCTGTGCCATCAGCTTTCACTCTGGCATTGACCTTGTACCTACATGGACTTGCTTATTCACTTCTACTCAGTGTTTTAAAATAGAACACATTCTGAGGCAGTGTAGTAGTTTGGATGAGAATGATCTCCATAGGCACATGTGTTTAAATGAATGGTCTCCACTTAGTGGAATTGTTGGGGAAGGATTAGGAGGTGTGGTTTTGTCAGAGAAGGTGTGTCACTGGGGACAGGCATTGAGGTTTCAAAAGCCCATGCCATTGCCAGTTAAATCTCTCTCCTCCTCAAGCTGTGGCCAGGATGTAAGCGTTCAGCTACTACTCCAGTACCATGTCTGCCTGCCTGCTACCATATTCCTCACTATGATGGTCATGGAATCATAGTCTGAAACTATAATCTATCCCCCAACTAAACGTTTTATTTTGTAAGCTGCTTCAATCAAGATGTCTTTTCACTGCAATAAAAAAGTAACTAAGAAAAGCAGTGAGGTGACTCAGTCATAAAACACTTGCACACAAGCATTAGGACCCGAGTTTGGATCTCTAACACTCCATAAAATGCCAGTACAATAGTATATGGTTGTAATCACAGCACTGCGGAGGCAGAGCAAAGCCAATCTCTGGGTCTCCCTGGCCAGCCAGTAGTGCAAATCGATGATCCAGGTATACTGAGGCGCTGTCTCGAAAATACTAAGGTGGAAAGCAATAGAGTAGAAGGCCCAGTGTTGACCTTTGGCTTCTGCACGCATGCGCGCACACAAGTACATGCACAAACATGTCAGATTCCAGGGCTGCTGAGATGACTCTGTGGCTAAGAGCACATATTGGTCTTGTAAATGAAGCAAGTTCCATTCCCACCATTCATATCAGGTGGCTCACAACTGCTTGTAACTCCTCCACCTGCAGGAGATCTAGTGCCCTCTTCTTGACTCTGTGGACACCTCCACTCACCTGATGTTCGCTCACACAGGAGCACACACATCAGACACATACGTAAAATAGTAGTCATGGTAACAGAGCCAATGTTTCAGTCCTATAGGCTATTTTCTTTCAAACCCACATCATCTTCTGCAAGTAAATACTGTTATTTACCCTGTGTCAATACAGGCGAGCCTCTGTCAAACAATTCAAGTAACACGGCCAAGGTTAAGAGCTAAAATAAGTGAGGAAGTGCTGCTTCAACTAATCCTTGTCTCCAAAGGGCAAATCTTCCAGTCAGTAAGATTCTCTCTGTAATCTTCTCTCTGTAATGCCTTCTCTCTGTAATGCCTCAGTCCCCAGGGCTAGTGTGTGCCAAGCTCAGCCCATAATCAACCTTGCATATTGGTTCACCATGAAGGCGCCTCAGTTTTCTCAGTTGGAATTCACTGCCAACCTTAAGCTGAGCCCCAATGGGATGTTAGCCAGCCCAGTGCAGGAGGAGATCAGTGCATTCCTTAACTTCTAAAGGCATCCATGCTGTGTCTTTCAGATCTTCTGGCAGGCTAGAACACATTTGGGAGAAAAAGGGATGTGAGAAACTTGGCTTTTGTGTCACACTTTTCTTGGCGAGATGTGAACAGACACCTATTTACTTCCGGTAGGGGACTGCAGACAGACTAAAGTAACAATATACCCAAAGTCTAAGCTAGTGAACCAATGAGTTTACTGGGGTCACTTACAGTAGAGTGGGTGAGGGGTACATATAGAATCATGGACATCTCCAAGGCCATGGACATCACTAAATGCCAACTCCAGCATGGGTGATAACTCATGAAAGCTCATCAGAGCCCTGGGGTGCTCTGCAGGCAGACCTGGAAGCTCTTTCCTTCCTGGGTTTTAAGGCCCCTTCTTTAAACTTCTTGGGTCTCTGCTTTGGAGCAAAATGTTGCATTTTGGCAAAGAGAGGATCACTTCCTCCATACCTGCATCATGGCACATTCAGAACTGAATAAATACTTAGAGTGATTACAAGTAGTAAATAACCCTTTTATTTAGAAAATCGGGCTTGGAGAATACCCGAAGGCCACTTCCCTCAGAGTTTTTGGTAATATACACTCCTGTCCACCCCTTCTCACACAGATGGGATGTTAGAAACAGCAGACTCAGTGCCTGACTGATTTATATATGTGTGTGTGTGTGTGTGTGTGTGTGTGTGTGTGTGTGTGTGTGTGTATCTGTGTCTGTCTCTGTGTGTGTATGAGTGTGTCTGTTTTTATATGTCTGTGGGGGGGGTGCACACACACCCCCCCACACACACATATGTGCTGGTTTCTGCAAGAGAAGTGAGGAGAGGTCACTGGTACAGATTCCTTGGGTTATTTTGCTACTGTCAGAAACATCTAGGCTGAGAAAAGTGTCCTCAAGGTCACAAAGTTTTTCAGATGACAAGAGAGTTACCTGCGAGCCATGGCACCTAGCACTTCCATGATAAAGTCACAGCTTGATTCCACCTCTGTGGCACTTCTTTACCTGGGTGGCAGACGGAGGAGTTGCCTTTTATTCTCTAGTGCCTCCGAGGATTTGCAAAAAGAATGCCTTCTCCCTGTTTTCCAGGCCCACCTTTCTGGGTTCCCTCCTGGTACACACTGGTTGCTGCCTTCACACTGGGTTGCTTAGCAACCAGGCTCTGTGGGCTTCCTAATAGACAAAGGCTTCTCCTTCCTCTCCAACTGCTGCACTAATGCTCATTGTTGACAAGGGAGCAACTCCTGACTGAGCATATGCTGTAATCTGGAGGCTGGTTTAGAAACTTGGTGCCAAGAGCTATGGGCATCTCTCCTGAAGCAGTGAGGGGATGGAAATCTGAGGAGAAAATCAACTCATTCCATGGTGCTGTGCTGACCAAATGACTATATTGGTCGTTTATGAGCAATTATATCTGAGGAGATAGTTTGTTTCAGTGGGACCTAAATTCAGAGAAGAGTGCCCACTATCATCCTCTTGCCCCACAGACCTCAGAAAGAAGCCTGGTAGTATCCCCATGCACACAACCACGCAGTACGAGATAGTACCATACATGTCCAAGGGGCCCCAGATTTAAACTGATTCAACCCCAAACCCTAAAATCTATAGAGGAATTTCATATCTCTGTCTCTGGGCTCTAACACTGGCTACCATCAAACTCAGCCAGACACAGAATAGCATTTTTTTTTTCATGAGAAATTAGATGACGCACCTCAAGGTAGTCAGGGGAAAAGAGCCAGTGCATTTTCTCAGCTCTTCAGAGACCTCTGAGCCTGGATGCTTTCCATCTCTGAAACAGATGCATCTTTATGGAGAAAAAATACACACACACACACACACACACACACACACACACAAAACGACTTGCTATACAGCGAGCTGGCCTGTGGAGATGAGACCACAGAGGGGTCATTTCTAAATTATTAAATAAGCCATAGAAATGCAACAACTTATTTTGGGTCACTGAGTAAAGCTGTGACCCTCTCATCTTCCTGAACGAAGGCAATCAGCCATTAAACACTGCATAATGGGTGTCTCTGCAGCTATGATAAGACAGGAGATGAATATATTTAGGATATGTGCAAGGAAGTGAACTTTCAATAGAAGCGTTGGCCATGCACTGACTGTGTCCACCACTTTGATCCTCTTCCTCCTGTGCTCCCTCCCTTCCCCACCCCCCACAAGTGAGTTTGTGTATCTGTGTGTGTGTGTGTGCGCACCTCTCTGTGTGACTGTACATACATGTGGGGGAGTACATGCATTTACGTTCATACAGGAGGGCCAGAAAACAGAGCCAGGCATCCTCCATCCATCTCCACCGATATCTTCCTAAGTGTGAAGCTTGGGTCTCTTACTGGCTTCCCAGTGAGCCACCCCCCCCCCCCAGCAGTTCTCCTGTCACTTCACAGTACAGATCTGGGGTTACAGGTGTATGTGGAAGGATATTTGGCTTGTTATATGGGTGCTGGGACCTGAATGTTGATCTTCGGAATTGTGAACTGAGCCATCCTCCGGCCCCTTTCCTCATCTTCCTGTTGTACAGAGTCTAGCAGAGAGAAGTTGAAAGGACCAGGCCTGACCCTTCCCCAAAAGTCACCAATTCCAGTAATAAGAAAACCATAAAATTCCCTACCAAAGGAATAGCCTGGTGGTAACCACAAGAATGGGAAGGGATCTTATCTCAGGGTGGGGCATCTGTGCTGGGCAGCCCACCCACCTAACATTCCTAAGATCTATGGATAGCTCACTCAATGTTAGTTATGTTAGTTAGCCAATCACTCTGTAACAGGCTTGCCCTTGCTGAATATCATCCAATCGTGTAACTGCTACTCTGGGAATTCAGGGTTCCTGCTTACGCCCCCAAATAGAAACTCTGCCATGTAGTTGCTCAGGGCTCTCCTCTCTGATCCACTGCATTGGTGAAGATGGAGAGATGGAGCTTAAGTCCCAATAAAGCTCTTTGCTCTTGCATTCGTGGTCCGGCTACTGGTGGTCTTTGGGGACCTTAAGATCTGGGCTGTAAGTATGTATAAAAATGAAAGAACAAAAGCAAAGGGGTTCACAAGGAGCCAGCATGGCCACTGAAGCAAAAACCCTCCTTAGCTAAATTTCTCCTTCCTCTCTCACATTTAGACTCGTACAGTATCATTGTACATCAGAAATCAAGTTGATCTCCTTCCCAGAACAAAAGTAAAAGAGATTCCCTGTGAAAGGAAAGAGACACACCCCACTAGAAGGTCCCTGCCTTTCAGGCTGGGAAAAGCAGAGAACTCAGCCAGGGCATGAATGCCCTTGAGCCCCAGTTAACTCCTTCTTCTGCTAGGCACTAACTATTCTATCCTTGAACACAATGGCCAATGGTGTCTTGCTAAGTTAGCTCTTGATAGGCAGCATCAGAACTTTAGTGGATGTGACTACCAGGCCTTTCAGCCAGTTCCCTTACAGGCAAGTTTGGAATTGTCAGAACATCTATGTCAGAGAATGTAATACATCAAATACCTAATGCAATAGTTCAGGGCCTGGCGTTGAAGACCTGGCTCAGTCAGTAGGGTGACTGTCCTGGGTTTGAGTCTCATCACTGTATAAACCAGACATGGCAATTCATGCCTGTAATCCCAGCACTCAGAAGGTAGATTATCAAAGACTCAGAAGCTCAAGGCCATTCTCAGCTACATAGTGAGTTTGGGAACACCCTTGTTTACGTGAGATGCCGTCTTAAAACTCTAAAAAAGAATATATTTTTTAAAAGCGCTAGCTCAGATCTGATACACAGGACTCAATAAATATTAGTTGTTGGTTTCAATTGAATTGCTGAACAGTAATAATTTGAATAAAAAATATTCAATTTAATGAGGTTTTTTTTTTTTTTTTTTCAGAATTCTACATTCTTTGGCCAACCACCAAGGTATATTTTCAGTGAAATCTTAGAAAGAATTATGTATTAAAAACAAACAAACAAACAAAAAAAAAAAACAAGAAGATATAGCAGTTTTTCAAAACTTATCTCTTTTCTAGGTCTGGAGAAGCACTGGTCTAGACAAGGCCCTGAAGGAGCTGGCAGTTGGTGCTCCACCTCTCCTTTACTCCCACCCAACCCTGGAAGGAGGAGCCACTTGGAACACACTGTTCTTGCCCTCCACATGCTGATGGGAACATGTCATTCTCTCCTATCACACGCGAGGTTTTTCTGACACCATCTGTTCTCTCGAGCCCACAGCACACAGTTTCTTTGCTGTCACAACTCCATCTGAAAGTGTGGAGAACGATGATGAATGAGTCTGAGGAAGGCTGTTTCCCTCCTCACCATCCACCTCCAGTCACTTGGGGATCGATCGGGGTGTGGTAGAAGTAAACGTTTTTCCCACATGGGGATTCTAGGATCAGGTGCCTCATATGTCTCAGAGGTTGGAAGATTCCAGAAAGCCTCCATCCAGTAAGCACTTGCTGCCGCTAATTGGCAAATATGGAATTGTTGGAGCATCTACATCAGGGTCTGTCACATGTCTGATGTGTCCGACATACAGATTGCTCTTGGTCACCGAGACCTTAGCTTCCACCAGACACAACATTAAGCACCTTCTGTCCACTGTGGCACTGAATCCTGACATCCAACACAAAGAAAGATGCTGCTGTCCACCATCGACATGCTCGTGGAGAGCCGAGAAACCTGTGGAGAGGGGATGCGAGTTGACCCTGCCAGCTGCAGGGTCAGTGCATGGTGATGTCAGGATGGGAGCTGTTCCCTGTAGCCTGTGCCTGCTACCTCCTTTCCCAATAGCAAACAGCAATCACCAGCGTTTGCTCTCCTGGCTTCACCACCAAGACCTCTTCTGAATCTCTAGTTTTGTTTTACTGGTGTGAGCTCCAAATGGAAGTTTATAGAGACCACCATGTTCCTCACTTTTATATTTAAGAGGGTCAGAGGTCTTCAACTTATATATTTGAGACAGGATCTCTCAGTGACCTACAATTCACCATTTGAGCTAGGCTGGATAGTCAGTGAGCTTTAGGGATCTGCCTGTCTCTACTTCCCCAGCTCTGCGATTATAAGCACAGGCCAGGACTCCCAGCTTTTCTCCTGGGTTCTGAAGATCAAATCCAAGCCCTAATATTTGAACAACAACCTCTTTATCAACTGAGTCATCTCTCCACTCTAGACTCCTCACCTTGGCTCTTGTAATGTAAAGGCTCAGTACATGTCACTGGTGGATCCTGCATGTGATGAAACTATCGCATGGTCTAATTATTTCTCCTCCCAACCAGGACATGTTCGAAAGGGAAAGAGCTGTTACCAACTACTATGTCTGGACAACAGCTATAAACTAAGATCACCCTGAGCCAGATGGGCGACATGGTTGCCAGTCATCACTTGCATTCTGCCTGCCCTTTTCATGCCACGAGCTCCTTCTGTAATAGGTGGTAGGGGCAGTGTCTAACTAGGCAAACCGGGACGCCAGACTATCAGGCTACAAATCCTACACACAAACCCAGAAACTGGGACTCTCAAAAAGGCAACCTGGATATCACCCTGATTTTTGTTTTGTTTTGCTTTTCTCTTTTATAAACGTGTTTGCCATTTTTCTTTTCCCCACTTCTCGGCAGACGCTACCTGATTTGTGTTCTGGCTAATGTCACCAACGTCAATTGAATTGCCAAATGCAATGAGGTGTGACTGACACCAGGAGAGATGACGAGCGAGCGGAGTGGCAGCTGGCGGCTCTTCCTTCTTGTAGAATTTAAATGAATCAAGGAACACCCTGATGGAGTATATCTGAACATGCCCAGAGCCAAACAGAATGTTCGGAGATGGGAGCAGTCTGAGGTGGTGCCGCCCCCGTGACAGATGCATGGATCCTGAGCAGAGGATGAGCCTGGGGAACCTGAGAGGCAGATGCAGACTTGCAGAAGGAGAGGCACCCGAGTGGAGAAGACACCTGGTCACTCGTTCCGCATTGCCTGTTGTCACAGTGACCCAGAAAAATGTTTGCCTTAAGTGAGACCCTTGATTCATATTAACATGCTCTAGTTCTTCCTTAAGCTCAGGCTGAGGCTGGCCTGGAACACGCTTTGTAGCTTAGGACAAATCTGAATGCCTGATATTACTGCCTCTGTCTCCCTCTTTCTAAGACTATAGACATATACCACTAGACCTGGTATATGTGGTGCTGGGGGCTGAAGTTAGGAATTCATTCATGGCAGGCAAGTACTCTATTAGCTGACCTACACCCCCACCCCTTGAAAAAAAAATACTATTCTTCAGAGAAATCCTATTTCCAGGACCCTTAGGCATGTCATGGGATTCAAGGATAAGAACACAACATGTCCTCAAAGGGCTAGGGGAAGGGTGGAGTGCCACTGGAATGCCCCTCCCTCCTGACATCCTCTCTCTATCTGTTGCTTCTCTCTCTGCTCTCACTGCTCTCAATCATATATTTTTCCTTCCAAGTCATCCTAGAGAAAGTTAACCCAAGTTTTACCACATAGGGCCAACCACAGGGAAAGATTTATTCTCAATTTTCATGCTCATATTGATATCTAATGCCTGGATGAAGGTGTAAAGGTTGCATTAAGTGTTTTCCTCAACTCCAAAACTATAAGTAGATCTGAAGCTTGGATGTCTGAGTTCCACTGCTCAAAAACAGAAAATAAATAAATAAATAAATAAATAAATAAATAAATAAATAAATAAATAAATGGGTCAATTCCATTGGAGGGACCTGACCTGAGACAAACTCTCAAAGGTATGTGTTTGCCTGTGTGCCTGTTTGCCTTATTCCATCCACAGTAAATTCTCCATCCCTTCAAGTGGTTCTGAGTCTAGTAGTAATTTGGTTGGGAAATGGACCCATAGACTTGAGTATTTTAAGTGCTCAGTCCTTAAGTTGGTGCCGCTGAGGAAGATTAGGAGGTGGAATCTTGATGGAGGAGGTCTATACCACTGGGGGTGAGGGTGGGCTTTGAGAATCCGCAAGTTCCTAGATTTCCCTCTCTCTTCCTGGCTTGTAGTTCATGATGAGAGCCTTCAGCTTACTATTCCTGCCACCATGTCTGCCCTTTGCTGCCATGCTTCTCCACCATAATGGACTCTTAATCCTCTGGGACCATAAGCCTAAATAAACTCTTCAATCAGTTGCTTTCACTCACGATATGTTGTCACAGTAACAGAAAAGCAGTTGCTGCTGGGTCTTAAAGGAGACCTCACGTGAGGCTTCTCACACAGCAGGCACTAGCATTGTACCTGAGTTTCCCTATAGTCAGATACGAACTGGTCCTATCCAGGCCCAAATCTTCTAGATTCCTCCTTTTCCCGCTGAAACAGTATAGCTCAGTGGCATAGCCAGGATCAAGGAAATCTTTTTTTACACGGGTGAGCTCACAGTTAATTGGCAGGCCAGCTCACCCCCCTCTCTCTCGTTTTGTAACTAAGTCCCTTATTTGCATTATGGAAATGGTACCTTATAACATCTTATGTCCATAACCATTACCATTAATAAATCCAGTTGTTTTTTTCTGAGTCCCCTGGTGTCCTTGTCGACTAGAGCTGTAAACCAACCATAAGGAGCACAAAGGGCAGGAGTATTACGGATGCTTACACTTAGTCCTGTCCTGCTGTAGACGTTAATGTTACTGTTAGTTTTGCCAGGTCAGGTGTCAACACAAGGGCTGAAGGTGAAGCAGAGGGTCTCTCCCCTCAGAACTTAGTTTATTAGGGAGTTATGTCCAAGAGGAAATGCCATCCCTCTCACTCAAGCCCCATAATAACTGATCCAGATTGGGGGCCTATGGTAGGCAAGGATTCAAAAATAACACAACATAAGAAAGACCCAGAAGGTAAAAAGAATATTCCAGAAGTATCTCACTGGTAAACTTCTCCATAAATGTACGACAATGTAACCCCTCCTCTACCACCCTTGGGAGAAGCAGCTTGC
>NW_026587032.1:4434120-4441407 GCF_907164565.1 Psammomys obesus | reverse complement strand
GCTTGCAAACATGTGAAACCTAAGAAGACAAGAAGAAAAGTCAACTGAGGCTGGGAGGGGAGAGAGAACATGCAGCGTTGTTTCTAGCAGGCTGAGTCTAAAGAAAAATAACAGCTTGAATGGCTTTCCATTCTCAAGGTGTCCATGTGCAAACACAGACAAAAGCAGAGCAAATGACACATTCTTCTGTTAGACACAGCATTGACACACAACGACATCTTCCTTAACATAATGTATACAGGAGTTCACATACATAAGTGTGCGCACTCCCACAAATAATATAGAGACACACTCACATAGATACATGCTTTCATACTAACACACACGAGCTCATACACACGCACACACATGCTCCCACACATACACACATGCATATTCACACACAGGCATGCTCACACTCACACCTCCCTCTGTAGCTTGTCAGTCATCCACAGTAGGAGAATTTGCCTGTGGACACAGCTGTCTAAAACAAGAGTACACAAGGCTTTCAAGACAGACAAAGGGACAGAGGCAATGCGCCTGGAGAGAATGAGTCAGAAAGACAGAGGGATCTAAGCAAATGCCATCAGAAAGGTCGGCATGACCAACTGTGGCTTCAAGAAGCAGCTGGCGATTTCTTTGCATGTCTGTAAATAGAACTAAGGATGGGAGAAGGGCAGGTTAATGGCTGAGTGCTCTCATTACCCAGATTGGTGCCCATTACGAAGAGCATATTCCAGTGACGTGTTTCTTTCTACCCCCAAATTCATGCCTCCAAAACGCACATGCAGATCAACTGGGGCAGACATATAAAGACTCAGCTGAACATCTGTAACACTCAAGTCCATCTTTCTGAAGCCTCACAGCCTAAGACCTCTGAGTTATTATTAACCAAGCTTTCCTCACTCTTCTAAAGTCCTGCCACATGGAGGACAGGAAAAGCCAGCCCTGGGTGAGAAGCAGCTACAGACAAAAGCTATTCCACCATCTTGCAACAACCCGACTGCAATGCAAGAGGGGACATGATTCTTATTTTTAGTTATAGATGGAAGTGACATATCTGTAATTGAATTTTCATGGCCTCCATCCAGAGGACCATGCTCAATGGAGATTTTATTTTCAAGCTGTGATGATTTGAATGAGAAATGCCCCCAACCCAGGGCTCATGCATTCAAACACTTGGACCACATCGGTGGTTGCTATTTGGGAAGATTATGGAACTTTTAGGAGTCAGAGACTTGGAGGAAGCATGTCACTGGGAATGGGTTTGGGCGGGGGGGATTATTGCATTTCCCCAATACCAGCTGGCCTACTATGCTTTTTTTTGTATATGGATGGATACAGAATCATGGAGCTTAGTGCCACATTTGCTTCATGCTAGGTCTTTTTTTTTTTTAATGTTGTAATTTGCTTTCTTTTATTCTTTTATTACAAGAAGTGATTTTTTCTTTTTAAAATTAACTTAATTTTTATTATTTATAGTTTATTCAATAAGTATCCCAGCTGTAGTCCCCTCCTTCATCTCCTCCCAATTAGGTCTTAGCCTTCATATATTCCACTTCGGAAACCATAAGCCCAAACAACTCTTTGTTCCATGAATTATCTTGGTCATGTGTTTTATCACAGCTAGAAAACTCAGTAACACACAAGCTAAAAACACACTGATAACCACTCTTCATGACAGCTTATGAAAAATATTTTTGTGATACCTGGGCTTGACAAGGAGTGGTGGAGCAGATGGGGCTCATGGCTAAAGAGGGTGAGTGCTCGCTTACCACATGGACTGGGTTCCAGATCATGGCTAACCAACCATACATGTACCTTGCTCAAACATGGCGGGTGAGAAGTGTGGGAGCTCAAAGACTGCTGTACTTGCTCTGCTATGTGGATGGCTTCGGGGCGTATGAGGACCTCTTAGCAAACCCTGGATGGCTGGTCCAGTTCCATGCCCTGTGTCTAGATCACTGAACTATGGCTTAGGAAACAGTATCTCAATGGCTATTTTTATTATTTAATTCTGCCAATCCTCACACTCATATAAAACATAGTAGAATGCATTTCCCAAAGTTGTATAGAAGCAAATAAAGTAGATTTTCATGCTCAAGGCAATTCAATATCAAAGAAAAAGCATAGTCAAAATTCAAAGCTTAAATTTGCCTGCACTGTTGGCAAATTCATGAGATACAATAGACCCACCTTAAAAGACTCTGCTTGATACTGGACGTGGGTGTGTGGACTCACAGTGCTCTGCATGCCTTTAAATCCTCATGAAAATGTCCACCAATGAAAGGATGTACTTAAAGCCAACAGCTATCCTATGACAGCCCAGAACTGTCACCCCAAGGTGCAAACACCCTACTTACTTTCTTGGTGGCTTTAAATTAGTCATTTTTTGGGCAGAAGGAAAAACAACTTTTTAGTCTGTGTCCTGGGAGACTGGCGGGGAGAAGGATTGTGAATTGTGATCATGGAACACCTTGGCATTCAGGTGGGCTTCTTATGAATCACACATTAAAGTGACAGATTTAACCAGCCAGGGAGATAGAATTCACTGAGCAGAAAAAAAATAAGGCTGCCAAAAACACATAAATGAATTAAAACACTAATGCAATCCAAGGCTGTGCTAAACAGAACAAGGGCTATCACTTACCCATTGCTTCAAGAAGAATCAAAGAAGATGATAAAGAAAGTATCTCTAAGGACTGATTAGTTATGCAATCAAAATATTGATCAATTTGGGCTTGGACATGTACATCTATAATCCCAGTAGTTGAAAGGTAGAGGCAGGAAGTTCAGGAATTCAGGCCTGCAAATTTGAAGACAGCCTGTGCTACATGAGATTTTATCTAAAAGTCCTAAAATGAATAAATAAAAAAATAAAGAAATAGGAAAAAAAATCTGAGAAACTCTTAGTATTCTCGGGATCTTACAATATCAAATATTCAGTGAATATTTCATTCCTTGGAAATGTAAATAAGCACATCCATTTCATTAGTACCCAAGTTTACTTTAAACTTTCATGAGTAGTAAAATTATGTGTATACCAAAGAATATTTTAAAGGACATCTTGCTATGATTTAGTATCAGAAAAAGAAAATGTGCACTGAAAGAGGGGGAGCCATTTTCTTTGGTGATGTAGCCACTGAAACACTGCTTCCTAAACACACGTCTTTGTAGCCATGGGTCAGTGTGGGTCTTGGAGCTCAGCTTCCTTGTGCCATAGATGGTGGTTAAGACAGAAAATCACAACTGGTCAAAGGGCAGAGAACAAGCCGCTGTGGGCCTCCCAGCTGCCAATAGGACACTGATATTACAGTTTTTGCAGGCTAAAGGACTGTTGCTGAATAGAAGTGAAAAGACAGTTAAAAGGCTTGTGGTTAGGGAAGACTGGAATGAATTTTTTTTTCCTGGTCATGACAGGTCAGCTGCATGCATGAAGTGACAGCAGCTATACTTACTTGGACAAGGTCAAGCCAGTCAATATTCCAGTATGTGTAAGTAGGAAGCAGTCTGATCAGTCTGATGCTATTCACATTCATCAGTTTTACTTCTTATGTGGTTTAGGAGATCAAAAATGGACACTTGAAAATTATAAAGCTTATCTCAAAGCAGAGGAAGGAAAAAGTAAAAAAAAAAAAAAAAGAATAGGACACTTGTGGAGTAGTGAGTAGTGCTAACCTTAAATCCGGGCAGGCAGTAACATGTTTATAACTCTCAAAAGGGTCCAATTGTCAGGTGGCCAAAGGGGACTTCAAAAGTTTATGCATCTGGCCAACCCAGGGTCCTTGATGTCATACATTATCTTTTCATCTCGACTCAGAACCAATGTGAAAGATACTTGCTGTGGTGTATCTTATATTTACTTGCTGAGCACAAGAAAATAATGGATAGAAAGATGTGGCAGGTTTTCTTTTATAATTTTTTGATGTTAATTACAGTTTATTCACTTTGTATCCAAGGTGTGGCCCTCTCCTTCATTTCTTCCCAACCCCACCCTTCCCCCATATGTCCTCCCATGTCCCTCTCCAAGTCCACTGATAAGGGAGGTCCTCCTCCCTTTCCATCTGACCCTAGCCTATCAGTTCTCATCAGGACTGACTGCATTGACCTCCTCTGTGGCCTGACAAGGCTGCTCCTCACTCAGGGGGAGGTGATCAAAGAGCAGGCCACTGAGTGCATGTCAGAGACAGCCCCTATTATCCTTTCTAGGGAACCCACTTGGACATTGAACTACCATGTGTACAGGGGTTCTAGGTTATCTCCATGCATGGTACTTGGTTGGAATATCAGTCTCAGAAAAGACCTCTGTGGCCAGATTTTTTGGTTCTGTTGCTCTCTGTGTTAAGCTCCTGTCCCCTCCAGGTCTTACTATCTCCCCCTTCTTTTGTAAGATTCCCTGCACTCTGCCCAAAGTTTGGTTATGAGCCTCAGCATCTGCTTTGATACACTGCTGGGTAGAGTCTTTCAGAGGCCCTCTGTGGTAGGCTCCTGTCCTGTTTTATAACAAGTTGCAGAATTTTTAATCTTTTGGGGTGTGTGTGTGTGTATGTGTGTGTGTGTGTGTGTGAGAGAGAGAGAGAGAGAGAGAGAGAGAGAGAGAGAGAGAGTGTAAGAATGGAGGTCAGAGAATGACCTTGGTTGCCATCACTGCCTTCCATCTTGTTTGATGTCCACTGCTTAACACTCCATGCTAGCTGACCTATGGGCTTGCAAGAATTCTCCTGTTTCTGTGTCTTATCTTACTGTAGTAAGACTGCATCACCAATTCATGCTTCCACACCAGGCTGTACATAGGTTCTGGGGATTTAGACTCAGGTTCTGACTCCTTCTTGGCAAATGCTTCACCACTGAGGCATCTCTCTGGCCTCCAAAGATTTTTAAAATCAAAATTAAGAAGACAAAAGGTATACTTCATGCCTGAGTGAAGTAAGGCAGCTGGAGTGAGATGCCATCAGGCTCTATCACTTTGGATTTACTTATTTTGTATCTTCCTGTGCAGGAGCAAAGAATCCTCCATCCTTACAGACTTCTGGGCTATTGATTACACTGCCAACCATTCAGATACTGGTTGGTAGCAAATCAGCTATGACTGGGAAGGGGACGGACCATTTCTTTGAACTGTAAAGGGTAGTAGAAGCAAGCCTACCATCTCTTTTTCTCCCTTTGTGATTTCTGCTAAGTCATTATCTTCTGAGAATCAGCCAGACTGCTTGGGCTGTTTGTGAGGCAGTGAATGACCTTATCCACCCCCCACTGAATGCCTTATTCATGGGGAGAAAAGAATAAAGCCATTTTCATCTGTTCTGTGTCTTCCAGATTATGACAAAAATAAATAAATCTCTGCATCTTTCTGAAGGTTTTTCTATCAGATTACGTGCTCTGTAGCAGTGGCTATTGCATCTACATAGCTTCATGGAACAATTTCCCAGCTAACTTGTCGCATGACAGGGCTGGAAATTGTGTTCAAAATTCAGTTTTCCAGTTCCAGTTGTCCTTCCAGACAAACAAGATCATCACACCCATTCATAGGAGAAATTAATAAAATCACAACCACCATAACAGGAAAAAAAAGTTTGACTTTATAGGTAATGCAAATAGGATTAAATCAAGAAAGTGTAATTCCTTAAAGGCCCCGTGAATCAAATGAGCACATGAATGGGTGAGCCAATGCCCCGCATTACTATATACAGTTGATTTCACTAAGTGTGAAATATACTCAACCACTTTGAAAACTGATTGGGTCACTCTCCAGTAATTACCCAGAAAGTGACCATGTGGCCCAGCAGCCCCACATACAGATAAACGTCTCCAGAGGGTCATACCATAATGTTTCTAATGACACTAATCACAATAGCTTAAAAGCAAAGAATTGATTAGTTTAAATTGTTATATCCATATAAGGAAATATTATTAAGCCATAAGAAGGAAGGACACATGATACTTACCACAGCAGGGATGAACTCTAGAAATTACGCTGTATAAAAGTCACAAAAATAAATGCACCATATAATTCTATTTAGGAATAATAGTGTCCTTGTGTGTCCCAGTACTATGTAAGAATAAGGGAGTGAATAATATTTTCAGAACAAAAAAATGAATCATGTCCCCTTATGTACTAAAATATGCTAAGTTACCTAGAGTATCAGTTAGTGGTACTCTGGACTCTGGGTTGCCTTTAAACCATTTGTCTTAGTTTGTTTTCCTATTACTATGATAAAATACTCTGACTCAAGCAACTTAAAGGACAAGGGACCTATTTTGATTAAACATAATCCATCATGGCAGAAAAGTCACAGTGGTGGGATCTCAAGGCAAATGGTCACATTCCAACCACAGAACAGAAGTGAAAGTGATGAATTCTAAAGCTCAGTTTTGCTCTCTCCTTTCCATGCAGTCCAGCATTGCAGCCCAGGGAATGGCGCCACCCATAGTGGATGGTTCTTCCCATCTCAATTAATATAAACAGGTTAGTTCCCTGCGAGAATGCCCAGAGGTCTGTCTTCTAGGTGATAATAGATATCATCAAGTTGACAATTGAGATTAAACATCACACCCTCATGTGTTACATATTTTGGGGACCTACCTATAACCTTGGACTGAGGCATTTTGGACCTGCCTTGACACATGCTCCTTGGTAGGTCACTTTATGCTTCAGAGCTCTTTTTTTTTTTTAACAAAATCCTTAAGAGACGATTTGATAAAACTGATTTATGGGAAGAGCCAGTGAAGAGGGACAAAATAAGACTGGATCTATGATAAAGATAGACCACTAGACAGATGAAAGTCATGGTTCATCTGGTTGTCAATTAACCAGACCTGGAATCAACTAAAAGGCACTCTGCAGAGACCTTTTTTGATCAGACTATTTGTGAGGAAAAGACCCACCCTAAGTATGGGTGACACTATCTATGGTAACCCAGATAAAAGATAGAAACAGTCTTTGCTTTGGCTTTCCTGTCCTCATTCTCACTGGCAAGCTCACTTTTCTATTCTGCTGCATGCTTTTGCTATTTCAAGAATCAGCTTCTTCAGGATTCCAACAGAGTGAAGGCCAGCAGCACTCTGGGGTTCCCCCTGGGTTTTCATTCAGTCCCAGATCATGACCATGACACATCCAGCCTCATGGGCTTAACAACTACAGGATTCTCTGCCTCCCAGGTGTGAGACAGCCATTATTGGGATAACTAGACCATTTAATGTGCATCAATCTCATAGCTTTCCCTTTGAGATATATGTATGTGTGTGTGTGTGTGTGTGTGTGTATATATATATATATATATATATATATATATATATATATATATATAT
>NW_026587032.1:4407422-4434110 GCF_907164565.1 Psammomys obesus | reverse complement strand
TATATATATATATATATATATATATATATATATATATATATATATATTTCAATTGTTTCTGTTTCTCAAAGAATCCTGACTAACATAGGAACCATCCTCTCCTTAGTCTTTCTGCTTCCCCCATTTTCAACAAAACTGCCTGTAAAGAACATCACTGTCAGGGCTATATATGCAGGCTGTACATCTTTCTTTCAAAAAATAACAAAAATCACTTGTTCTGTTTTATCCTTTTTATTTTGTTTCCTTGCTTAAAAGAGCATTCTGGTTCTAAAGATGTTAGAATAGAAAAGGGGCCTTTGGGCTCATTAGCTCATGGTTTATCAAACTTCAGTGTGGCCCCAGCTGTTGTTGAATCCAACGGAGAAGAGGAAAATAAAGACCAAGACTCCTAAGAGGCTCCTACATGCTGTGGATTCTGCTATCTTATGGACCACAGTGGGAATGACAAAGTTCAATATCTTCATATCATACACAGAGAAACCAAGGGGTGTAAGATACTAGGAAAACTAAACCGTAGAAGCAGTCTCCTAACTCCTGATCTCCTCCACATATGTCACAAGACAGACTCAAGACAATGCTATTTCATCATCTGCTCATCGATCCTTGGGTTGTCCTACATTTATTCTGTGGTGTGTGTGTATGTGTGTGTGTTCATGTCTGTTCCTATGTGTATATATGTTCATGTGTACATACACTTGTATATAAAGGTCAGAGGAAGTGTTAGGTGTCTTTATCAGAATTCACCGTATTTTGTGATACAGGGTCTCTCTCTGAACCTGGAGCCAACCAATTCAACTAGACTGGCTGGCCAGTGAGCCTCCTGGATCCTCCTATTTCCACCTCCCTACCCTTGAGATTGTTCTGTTGAGACTGTAGGTGTTCACAGAACCTCCCAGCTTCTACGTAACTGGTGAAGATCCAAACTCAGATCTAAGCACTTTACTGACCCCCAGCTCCCAGTTACATTTTTAACCACCAAATTATTTGTACAAATAATAGTATTGACAGTAATTTCCTATCAAATGCTCAAGGATATAAAATATGAGAGGACAGTTTTGGTTTTCTGTTAGGGGCAAGTATGTTCCCAAATGTCCATCCACTCAGCATCCAGGACACAGGTAGCCTGTGTTTGACTGCCTGTCCTCATTTTAGCATGAAGCTAGAAATGCACAGGTACTTATGTTTAAGTAGAGCAGGCATAGAAAGAATGAACTTCAGAAAAAATATTTAGACATTTGCATCAGGGACAGGAGGGACTCAATAAAGTTTAAATATACAGTGGTTTCTTATATACCAGTATGGATACATGAAAAAGGGCTTTGAAGCTGAAATATATATGGACTCAATATAATGTAATAGTATATACCTATGTTAATAAACACAGAGAACATTTCTGAATTTTAGACTATAAAATTAATAATGTTGAAATGTCACAGTCTAATGCTACACAGGAGTGCATTACTTGTGATAAGGACAACTGGGAGGCATTCATTTCCATACTCTCTCTCAGTTAGGTTTTCATTTTTGCTAGATACCATAGCACTTTAATGCAGGAGAATACAACATTTTTATTTCTCTGAATCTGTTGCATAGCAGTTTTCTTTGAGAAAAAAATACTTCATCTTTTAGGGAACTCTTTTAAGATACAAGGTTTTCTGAAGAGAAGGAAAACACTCCATCCTGTAGAAAAGCACCTTAAGCTCAGGAAGTAAACTCAACAGCTACAGGAAGTCACTGAAACTGACTACCTCCAAAAGGATCCTCCCTCCCCAAGTTTATATGAGCAGAAAAGACTGTTGACAAACACTCTCAGGTCAACAGAGCTGCGTAGAAAGGGCTCTGACCAGCTGAGTTACCTGGAAAGGACACTGTCCACACAGTCAACCTGCCTGCAGGCTGTGTGAGGTACATTAGGTTTGTGAGCTTTTGTGAGATGTCAGCCATGATGCCCTGTAGCTTCTTGTTAGGAATTGTGGTCTACATCCCTTGAACCTGAGAAGACTTATGCTATGTCCAACCAAGAAAGTAGAGTCAAGCGAACCTCTGTGATTTTTTGAGACTGTTCTCAAAAGAACAAGGCTTTCTCTATTTGGGTTTCTGGTTATGGGATGCCCATCGCCATAGTATAAAGAAGCCGTCACTCACTTCACATAGCACCTCTTGGGGAGGCTCACACATAGTAACAGAGATTCGGACAGTAGCTGCCATCCACCACAGCCCATGTGTGTCAACAAGCCTTCAGGTGATTCTAGTTCTAACAACAGATGTCCTTGGTACACAGGGAGGTGAAAGCTGTACCCCTGCATCCTCCCTAAATTCAATTCTTGGGTAAACCCAGAAGTTGTAAGTGATGGATTGGAGAGAAAAAAAAGAAAAGAAAAGTGATGCTGGAAATTAGACCCTTGTTATAGAGTGACAAAGAGTTTAGAAACGTTCAGTATGGGGAGATAGAAACTGGAGCATATAGGGAATGGCCTAGAAAACTGGGCGATGGAGATTCCAGATCTAGTAAAGAGGATATCTCTGTGTTCTAGATGCTTCTGGTACAATCTATATAGTGTGGAACAAAGCATAGGACTGCCAAAGATTGTTGACTAGAAACACTAAAGAAAGGATTACTGGATATAAACCAGGCAGGACTTTCTAAGCTGGAAAATAACATCATTCTTCATTTCCAGCCTGTCCAGATGGCAAATGTTGCTAAAATTAATAAATACCTTTGGTATAGAGATCAAACCTGGAGTACTGTCAAGAAAACATGAGCTACTGATAAAATGAAGGGCACGGTAATAAAAATTCATTGTTAAAATCTAAAAACAAACAAAAAGAAAACCTAGTTTCTCAAATATTGAATACCTGTTAACAATCAATTTCTAAGAATGTCCTCCAGGCCCCATGATGCTGGGAACAGAACCTAAGGTTTTGTCCATGCAAAGCAGCACACTTCCCACTGAGCCAAACCCCCAGTCTTTGAATTGTTGAGAAAACATCTCATGAGCTGCTTTCGCTGGCCTAAGACTTTCAATCCTCCTGCCTCTGCATGCTGAGTGATTGATTACAGGGGTATACCACCAAGCCCACTGCCAAGGAAATTTACAAACCTTATTCTCCAGAAGACCCATAAATGTCTAAAATAACTGAACACTTATCTTAAAGATGTTTGTGATTATAATTTTTGACTAATGTGTTCACCCTGAACAATTTAGTTTGTGTGTGAGTGTGTGTGCATGTGTGTGTTTACTGGCTCACAAAGGCCAGAAGACAGCATTATATGTTTTTGAAACTGGAGGTACTGGTCATTGGGAACCAGCATGTGGGTGCTGGGAATTGAATTATGGTCTTGATAATATGCAGCTATTGATATATTGTGTTACTTGTTGGCTCATATAGAGGTAGCACTACCAGCTTTTTCTTGTGGAAATAGAAAAATCACTCACAAGACAGAGTGAAGATCCCCGAGGAAGAGTCTTCCTTAGACCATCATCCTGGGGACCAATGGCGGAATGAACTTCCTGTACCTAACACAATGTCAGCATCCCATAGAACCATGATCTGCACATCTCACGTCATCTCTAAGGTTAACCTAGGACTGTCCTATCATGGTATGATGAGTTAAGAATGGAAAATTACTCTCTCTGCAGCTTAGAGATGCAAGAGAAACCACATCAAGAAATTGTAGTGAGAATTATGATTTCTTTAAAAACACAGAAATGTTATGGGAATATGTTTTTGTTTTAATCTCAGGCGTGGGATATGGGGCTGCTTCAGATTATCCTCAGCAGCTAACCATGATTTGCCTCCTGCTCTGGCAGCAGTGCAGTTTTGCCAGCTGCAGATAGTTGATGTTTAGATTTCCAGGGACTCTTGAAGGGGTGTATAAATGCCGGAGCCCTGATAAAGGCGGCAGTTGCTGCTCCCACTGCTATGTCCCCTGTTGTTGCTGTTTACTCCTGCTGTTGTTGCTGGTTGCTGTCAGTTTTGGTTTGTCAAGTGGTCATGTGCAAAGAGAAGAAATTGGATATTGTGTCTGCAAAGATCAACTCTACCCTAAGGAACTGGATGCCCCTGGTCAGCAGGGAGTAGTCTAACAGTATTGATGACTCCTTTCCCTTCTATCCTTCTTTCTCCCCTGCCTAGTGTTGGGGGCATGGTTAGAAGGGATAGGGGTGGTATAAAGAAGGAGGGAAAAGAACCCAATAAAGTAAACAAAAGCGCTGCTACAAGAAATTGTTCTGAGGAGCTGTGTCCCAAGGATCACACCCATGCTTACCCCTGTATCTGATCTAGGTACTGTGATCCTACTATACCTTAAGTTCTAAGCCTAGGCCTCTAAAAGGTGGTATCGTATTAGGAAAAGCAGGTGGAGAACTTAGAATATTTCAAAAACATAGATACAAATATGTACAAATAGTGGGACGAAACCCAGGGCCCCACCCATGATAATCAAATGCTCCACGAACCCAGCTTTCTAAGCCCCAACAAAGCATGTGTGTGATGGGGGGGGTAGGGGTCCTTTTTATTTATTTATTTTCTTATTGTGTATTTAGGTTAGAATACAAAGTAAGGAGTTTCATCATGACGTGTTCACACATAAGTGTTGTCCTAGTTATTTTTAATGGTCAATTTGACACAGTCTAGAGTCATTTGAAGAGGGCGACTCAGTTGAGGGGCTGTCCTGATCAGATTGGCTTATGGACAGGTGTAGGGACATTGTCTTCATATTAATTGATGTAGTGGGGTCTGGCAGACTATGGCCAGCACCAGCCCCTTCAAAGGCGGTCCTGGGCAGTGTGGCAAAGCTACTGAGGATAAATCAGCCATGGATCCAACAAGTGAATGTCCTCCATGGCTCCTGCTGTACTTTGTTGATTCTGAGTTTCTCAGTCAGAAGTAAGGCCCTGTGGGACAGAAAGCAGAACTTCCTCCAGGCTCCTGAGGAGTTCCTGTCTTGACTTCCCTCAGTGATGGACAGTGCCTTGGGAGCATAAGCTGGAATAAACCTTCATCCCCTAACTTGCATTCGGCCATGGTGTTTGTCACAGAAACAGAAGGAAAAGTTGAACCTGAGTCATTATGCTTCATTTTCCAACCCTCCCTTTCCTGGCTGCCTTATCCATGTCCTGTCCCCTTCCAAATTATGTCTTTGGTTTACCTCTAGTCTGCTTTGTAATCCTCTAGCCTGCTAAATCCCCTAGGTCATATGTTCTATTACCCTCTCTACTCCCTACCTCTCTTAAGATCTATTCTTCAGCCCTTGTGATCCCTTCTGTAGTTTCACACCCTAAAGCATACACATGTAAACATACACACATGTAAACTTTTACAGTGAGTCTCACGTGTAAGAGAAAACACACAGTGTTCTGTCTTTTTGAGTCTGACTAATGAAGCTTCTATTTTCCTGCAAGTGCTATCATTTCATTTTTCTTTACGGCTACAGAAACTTCCACCAGCGACCAGCCATACTGAAAGTGATGTTTTTGATGCCCGAGGGCAGATCTTCAAAAGGATACACATTCTGCTTCATCTCTCTATGTGGGCCTTGACTCTAAAGGAGCTAGCAGCCAGCTGTGAAGAAGGCCAAAGCAGCCAATGGGAAAAGGGCCCCAGAGAGGTGAACTCTTGAAGACAGTCATCTCCAAACACCAGTGTTATGAGGGAACAGAGTCAACACACCATCAGTTCTTTTCAGCTTTCCTGCTTCAAGCCCTCTACTTGAGTCCCTAGATACCCAGGGAACAGGGGTAATTTTTCCCTAAGGTACCATATGTGAATTCCTCCTTCACAACACTCATGAGCATCATCAGTGGGCCTTCACTGAGTTCTGGAGCAATGTGCTGCCCAGCTTTAGGTAACCTTACACAGAAAAGCATTGGGTGCTCTCATTCATCCGGCAGACACCCATACGTAGCTGTTACCTCTTGCACACATCAAAAAGGCCATGAAAACAGCCATTCACTCTCAGTTTAAGAAAATACAGCTGGAAAAATGTTGTGCATTTAACACATCAACTCATTAGCAACAAAAAAAACTTTCCCCCCATCTATTTATTTATGTTCTTTGAAAGAGGCACGGGGATGGGGGTGGATCTGGGGCCTTGCCTTTGCTAGGCATGAGCTCTACCACTGAGCTACACCCCCAGACCTTGGATTATGTTTGATCTCTGGTTGGTTGAATATGTAGATTCTGAGCCCAGGGAGTAGGCAATTGCCAAAGGTGTTGACAAATATGGGTCTACTCTCTTAGACTATGATAAAGATGAGGGATTAAAAACCACAGCCACACATCACCACCAAATCACCAGTGTTTTGCTTACAAACCTACTACCACCAGAGATCCTAACTGCATATTCATGAGTGCACATGAAGCCTAGGTGAGAGAGAGGGTGAGAGGCCACATCACCAGGGAGAGCCAAAATGTTCTGAGATTTCGAAATGTTTGCTGCTTAAAGTCTGAAGAAACTCTTGTTTACCTCCATGTTTTCTGGAGAGACACTGTTTTGTTTCCTGTGAATGACATCAGGGATGCTGTAGAGAAAATGAAAATGTAATTTATATTCAACTCAACTAGTGCGGTTGTCTTACGGTGCTGCTTAGGTTTTGGCAATTTGATACACGCTGGAGTCATCTAAGAAGAAGAAACCTCAAATGAGAAAATGCCTCCATCATATTTGCCTAAGCTTGTGGGGCATCTCAATTGTTAATGATTGATGTGGGAGGGCTCCGCATACTAAGTGTGGTGCCACACTGGACAAGTGGTCCAGGCTGTATGAAAAAATAAGCTGAGCCAGCCATGAGGAGCAAGCCACTAAATGGCATTCCCCTACAGCTTCTGTTTCAGGTCCTGCTTCCAGATTCCTGACTTGATCCCTGGCTTCTCTTGCTGATGGACTCTAATTGTAAACCAAATAAACCCTTTCCTCCCCAAGTTGCTTTTGGTTATGGATTTTATTATAGCAGTAGAAACTAAACTAATGCATGGACCATCTAGCCTCTCTGGGCCACACTGGACAAAGATAATTTGGTAGTTCATTTGGTGTAGAGTGCTTGTACAGCAGGCACAGGGTCCAGGGTTTGACCCACCACACTAAATAAACTGTAGTCCCAACACTCAGAAGTTGAAGGCAGATAGATGAGAAGTATAAGCTCATCCTTGGTTATATAGTGAATTCAAAGCCAGCCAGATCTACATGAGACCCCCATCTAAAAAAAAAAAAAAAAAGTAAAAATAAAAGCAAACCTATACGTATCCAGCAAACTGACCACAAGTCTTAAGGTCCTATATATGTTTATTTCATGACGCCATAATCTGTAAGGCTATGGGTCTTTGACACAGCATCCCAAAACTACAAAGGATAGATATTGCTCATTTTGTTTGCTTTTTCATTCACAGGGCACTTAGTAAATGCTCAATAAGATTGTATCACCAAAGAAATACTTGACAATGGTCCTTGTGTGTTGACTGCAATGACCTAGCTAGATAAATCCAGAACAAATAAAATTTCAGTTTGAAATCCCATATTCAAATACCATAGAATTTTACAGTGGGGAAAATGCCACCTAGGGTCTTCTCTCACCTGTCTGGGGTCACATGTGCATTTAACATCTCAGAGCACACAGACACTGCCTATTTTAATGTATTTTTTTCCTGAGTCTGGTCAGTTCTTTAGTCCCAAAAGACTATATGAATTGAAAGACAGAGTTCGAAATCGTAAGATGTCTTTAGCATGTCCTCAACAGTTGAAAATCAGATCACAGGCACAGATCACAGAGCCTGCCCTAGCTTCCATTCGAATGAGAGAGGCTCAGCACTACTGTGCAGTGGTACAATTCTCAGACTCATGAGCGGTCCTCAGGGTCTCCTTCGTCGCTATAGCACATCTCTTTAGTGGCCGCAGGTCACAGGCTCTCTCTCTCACCACCTCCGTGATGCCCTCTCTTGTGTGTCCCCATGTGCTCTTGTGAGAAACAGGGTGGGAAACACATCAGGCCGACTGCTATCTGGAAATCTGACCACCAGAGCCAAGACGAAGGTCCTGGGAATAGAGGCCAAACCTGCAACATTCCATTCATTTCCTTTCAAAGGCCATTACCTCTGCTCTAGGCAGATGGCTGGCTGCTACATAGGAGGATATTTACTCCACACCTACCCACAACCGGCTCTGCCAAATTCCACAGCCTAACTTCATTTTTTTTCCCACCAGAGCTTTGACTTACTGCTAGAGAACTACAGGAATGACAGCCAAGTCTTTACTGGAATTATTCTAATTAAACTCTTGCAACAGCTCATGTGTACTCACACATGAGTACCAGTGTGCCAGTCAAAGTACTGCCACAGACCTAACAAGAACCTCTCAAGGAGACACAGCTCAAACACCATTCTGCAGACGCTACATCTAAAGGTTCAGAAAACAAAACAGGTTGAACAGGTCATACAGGTGTCAAGAAATGAGACTAGTTTTAGAATCCATTTGGCCTGGCTCCTTAATCTATATACTTTTTCCCCATTGTGCTATAAAGACCACTGGAGATGATAGGAAGGATGAGGAAGTATGGATTAATAATAATAGTAATTTTAAGGAAAACAATAACACAATGGTCCTACCATCATGCCCAGAGATTTACAGTGCAACCTCATAATTCTTCATGGGTACATCATTACCTTCATGTCACCTTCAAAATCTGTGTTCCTTTAAAATCAAATAGCTTTCTGAGGGTTGTATATTGAGAAAAGGCACCTAAACTCTCCCCATTATCTTACTTTAAATCTGGGGAAACTGGGGCACAGAAAAGGACATTTCCATACCTGTGCTTCTAGATTAAGTCAGTCTAGCAGTCAAACTGTCAACTAACAGTAGATGACAACCATGAAGCTCGGATTCCCAGCCACTAGGAAGAGCTTTCTCTTTGTATCACCAAGAAAAAACACACCAGACCCTGCTTCATGGAGAAGGGGAGGACACTGAGGAGCAGAAGAGGCCTCAGGGCTAGAAATAAGAGGCAAACCATTTATTAGCAGCTTCTTGGTCAAAGGAACAAGACATCTAATTTGTCTCAGGCCTGGATTCTTCAGGCAACTTATTGTATGACTGGGAAGTGTTGCAGTCTGTATGAAGGAGGTGATAAATCAGGTGGCAAAATATTATGTGGGACTGTGTGAGACTGAATGGATCTCCATCGGTCAAATTAATGAAAAGATTTTTTTTTACAAAAGTGTGTGTGTGTGAGTGTGTGTGTGTGTGTGTGTGTGTGTGTGTGTGTGTGTGTTACATGTGTATAGGAGTTTGTGGAATCCAGAAGAGGGTGTTGGGATCCTAGAGCCAGAGTTACAGGCAGTTGGAAGCTGTCCGACATGGGTGGGAATAATCAAACTCTTATGTTCATTTAACTGCTGAGCCATCTCTCTAGACCCTAAACAAAAGTACTTAATCATGGCTCCTAAGATGGGCTATTAAATTATGACAATCATAACATGATAGTCTCATTTTCCTCTTTCTGCGCGCCAGATCATGAGAGACCATTTCTCTATTACTTTTGCCCAGCTTTAATGCATGTTTCTAAATGATTGTTACTGTGTTTCTGGGATGCTGAGATGACAGCTACACTGAAAGCAAAAGGCAGATAGACTTCAGTTCTCCACACAAACTGATAATACTTGTATCCATCACACTGTACCTCAAAGTTCCTGCCATGGTAACCTCATGGTACCCCATGTTTCAGACAGGAGACAATGGCCACGACATTGCCATTCATAGGAGCTGAACTGAATTCCATACGTTTAGATGTGACCTAATTAGCAATGGCCTTCTAAGAGACTGCCTCCTCCATCCCTGGTTTTGAAGCACTGTTGACATTCCTGCACCCAGGTCAGGTCTCGGATAGTAACTACCTAGTCTGCTTTGCACATATCTGCTTTACTGTTGTATAGTGATTTTTCCTAAAACAGTAGTCCAAGGGTGAGGGCAGTAAGCCTTGATAATTAAATGAAACTTACATGGTTCAGGAAACAAAACTTACAAGGTCCTTACTAGGAAGGTCATGAAATTTACAGGATTACTTGGTCCGTACCACAAGTTTATAGAAACAAGAACAATTATGAGAGAAGAATTCTCCCACTAGTGAACAGGCTGCAAGTCCTTCAGGGAGCTCTACAGAAGCAAGTTTCATTCTAGGGGGGAATTTTAAGTTAAGCAGCTGCCCTGTGCTCCTGTAAGTACCTCCTCATACTCCTGTCAGCCACTCCAGTAAATTCACTAAGCTAGCCTCATGTACCATTTATAGACCATAAATCATAAATATAACTGCTAAGATTTACCTAAGTATTTCTCTGAAAACTTTATGTGAATATAAGGTATGTATGGAAGCCTATAAGAAAAGAAATTGACCAACGTTTTACACATACAGCCAAAGGGAAATTAAAATGCTCAAGAGCTGAAACTAAAATGCTCTAAGAGCTGAATCCTTAGAGAGTGGATCCTTTCAAAAAAAAAAAAAAACTCACCCTACAAATGGGGAGACTGAATAGAAAAGAAGAGTAGGGCATTGATGTAATAAGTACGTATAGTCCCAGCAATCAGGAGAATGAGGCAGAAGGACCGCCAAGAGCTGTTGAATGGGTTGGAGGACAATATGAACTATATTGATGTGTTCTCCAGATGTGTGCTTCACTGTTTTCTTCCCTCTGCTGTCTTCTCCCTCAGATTTCTACCTCTCTGCTGGACTGACCCACTGCCTCTCACTGGGATCACTTCCCAACCTCTCAGAAGCCAAGGTCCTAGAATCTATGAGCCTTGACTACTCTTTACTTCATAAAAGCATTCTCACAGCTGACTTTTCCATCCTCACCTCACTGTATGCTCAGAAACAGGTTCATTAACTTCCAAGATTCTGACATCATTTCCAGTGTGACTGTGTCTTCATACTGTTCTGACACCAGCTGTACCTTGCAGGACAGGAAGCAAAAGAAGTTTCTTTAAGGCAAGGTTTCATGCAGCCCAGGCTGTCCTCCAACTTACTAGCATTAAGTAACTAAGGATGACCTTGAATCTCTAACCCTCCTACCTCTACTCCCAAGGATTGGGATTACAGAAATGTACTACACGGGGTTTATGAGGCACTGGGAATCTAAAATCTAAACTAGGGCTTTCTGGGCACATGCTAAAACTACACTGCCCTCTGAGCTACAGCTCTGAAAAAATCTGAAAAAAAAATCAGAATCGTAGAATCTGCCCCTTGGAAATTCAGCATGAAGAAACACTCAGCTGCAGGTAGTGCAGGCTGGTAAAGCTCACACAGGATAGAGTAGGTTCGTTTACATTTTTTCTTTCTTTCTTTCTTTCTTTCTTTCTTTCTTTCTTTCTTTCTTTCTTTCTTTGTTATTTATTACAATTTTTTCACTTTACATCCCACCTGTAGCCCCCTCCCTCGTCTCTGCCCAGCCCCACCTTCATTCCCCCTTCTCCCCCTATGTCCCTCCCCTAGTAAATGAACACAACCATATGTACACTCATGGGAGAGGACGCAGTCAACAATCTGTAGGAGACCATTCCTTTCCCTTTTTCTCTTAAACCCTCTCAAAAAAAAAAGAAAGAAAGAAAAGACAGCCAAATAAAAGACTCTTTCTTTAAATCAATAAACAAATGTGCCTGAAGCCGTAGCTCTCTGTATATCTTTTAAGCCCAAATTCAAGACTCTATCTTCAGCTCAAGGCTGTAAAATCCAGGAGCTAGTAGACTGAGTGACCAACTCTGGAGAGTCTCTATATGCAAAGAATTCCCGTGGGGACTGACTCTGTCCAGTACCTAGCCGCTCCATTCCTTCAGTGCAAGGAAAGCAGGAAGCATTTCAAATGCCTCAGTGACACCCAAGGTAAATTCACAGAGAATTGCCTGTTCCTCTCAGGCAGCCAGTGCCCAGGGGTTGAGTGTCAGTCACACAGAGAATGATATTTTGAAGCAGATCATTTGATGATCCCAGAAAGGTCAGGAAAGAGAGCTCTGGTCAATGGATGTTAAGAGGCAGTGTGGTCCTGAGCAACCTGGCTTGGAGGTTAGCAGGTGTCTAGCTGGCCACCTGGCTTGCTGCAGAGTTCTGGACTTGGGTACTGCATGGATTCTGTCTAGAGTCCTTCCTACAGAGCCAGCAGGACCTCTCTCTCCAGAGGTCTAGCTGTTCCTCTGCACTCCAGATTATTTTCTATTTCTGTGACCATGTATCATGTAGCGCAGGCTGGTCTCAAACTCACTATGTCGCAAGGATGACCCTTGCACTTCTGATCCTGCTGATTCCATTGCTAAGTGCTGTGATTAGAGGCAGGCATCAGCATGCCTGGTTTCATGCATTTCCCAGGATCAAACCCAGGCCATCACACATGCTACACAGCATTCTACCATCTGGGCTACATCCACATTCATACACCTCAGCTTCTGAGCCAGGCAGATAGCTGATGCTAACCTCCAAGCTCTACCTTATTCCTTTCAACCCGGAACAGAGACCAGCCAATGACTCCCTGTTGTGGTTCAGGAAGGTTGAACAGGTCTAGAAGAAGGGACATGTTTCTACATGTATAAAATTGTCAAAGAACAAATTCAGTTAATAATAAAAAAAATAATAGTTGAGCCATCCTTCCAGCCCTTCTGTCAATGTTTTTTATATGGACACATCTCTTTATCTCTGTGGCATGTACCCAGAGAGAAAGTGCCAGCAAAAATATTTTAGGAAATAGTGGTCTTCCCTGAGTTGATCAAAACATGAATATATTAAAAATAGTCCAACTATGAGAAACTAAAAAATTCTATCTGTACATTCCCCCTGTCTCTGCTTTCTCCCCTTCTCCCATATGCAGTGCTGGGGTTACAGGCCCTTGTGTGAATCTTTTTACATGGATTCAGGTCTTCATGATTGCAGAGAAAGTACCCATACCTATCGATCCCTCTTCCCAGCTCCAAAAATTAATTTTGCCACCTTAAGGATATGTGTAGCTGCATATCTCCATTTTAGTAACAACCAAAATGCACCTTCACTGGACTGATGCAAATTGTAATTATAAAAGATGATCATTGCCCTGGGAAGGATAGTTCTATGGTCTGTGAGACTCACAAAAGAATCACAGAAACTGGCCCTACTTGCCTTTAGACATGTATAATCATGGGCAGCTAACACAAACCATAACACAGAAAATACATTTGAAATGTTACATGGGAAGGGCACAGGCAACCATCTTCCAATGCAGGGATCCTGTTCCCAAAAGAAAATAGATGTGTCTTTCTTGTGTCCTCAAAATTAGAAAATTTTCCTGACATTTACTAGTGGGATGTTATAGTACTGAAGAGTGTGTGGTCATCTGTAATTAAAAGTTGAATATTTTATTGTTTGAGAGCTGTGGAGAAATATCAGTCAGATAAACCCCACATGCTGTAGTCCAAACAGGGTGTGGTTGCAAGCCAGGAGGTCATCACCACTGTCACACCCTAAAACAAAACTCTGGGGAGATGGCTCTCTTGGTCAATAAAGTGTTTGATACATAGCATGAGAACATAAGTTAGAACCCTAACACCCAAATAAAAAGCAATGTGCTGTGGTATGTACCTGTAATCCTAACACCAAGGGGGCAGAGCCAGGAAGACATCTAAAGCCTCTTGGTCACTTGGTTTAGGATAATTGGTGATCTCTAAGATCAGTGAAAAAGCCTAACTCAAGCATTAAAGTGGAGAATTACTGAAAAAAAAAAAAAAAAGAAAAGAAAACAGGCAATGATTTCTGGTTTCCATATTCATTGTGTACCAACACGTACCCACGCATACACCACATCTGAAACACCCCACGTAGTTCACTATGCCTTCTAAAAACAAAAACAAAAACAAAACAAAACAAAACTCAGAGAATCCAGCCAACCATTTGCAGCCTGCCCTGTGTCCCCTTCTGCACCGATGGGTCTCCCCTCTTGGAACTCATTATGCATGCATTGTTTCAGTTCCACAAGGCATGGCTTCTGCATTCACCTGGACCGACCTGACTTCCAAAGGAGACAATAGAAGGTTGGAATCTTCTAGTTCCTCTCATTTGTACTCGGGAAGCCAGCCTGGCATTGGCTGCAGAATGGATTATGAAGAAGAACACAGAACATCCATGTTCTGCCTAATCAGCAGGCACGGGTACATACCCTGGAGCCCCAAAACATCTCTGTATTCCATTCAGGTAGAACTCTGTCTGGTTCCCTTCAATTTCTCTCTTCTTCGGCCTCCATTCCCCCCCTCCTATTCTGTCCTTTCCCTTGTTTTCCTCCCTGCTCTCTCTTTTTGACAGGGTGTCATATCTACCAGACCAGGCTTGAATTCACTACGTAGCAGAGGATAACTTTGAATTTAAGATCCTGCTGCCTCCCAGTGGGATGGTGATAGAGATGTATCCACACCGCATTCATCCCAGTCTTCTCTACTGAAATTGGCACATATTAGCATAAGCTAAACATGTGCAGAAGGGAAATGGGTGAAAATGTCAGGCTGGGACCAAAGGCAAAACCCTAAGCTTTGAGTTCTTCTGCAGGACAGGGAGCATGCCTAAGTGACAGTGTGTTCGCACAGTCCAGACAAGGTTCTCGGCTCCACACCCGAACCATACAGAAACAAAACCACAGAACATCTCTATCTCAGCTTAGTGTTTCACATGCAGTTAGGGGGTTAGACTAATAGGTTAGACCCATTCTGAGGGATGCATGTCATATGAGAAGAGGGGGCACACAGCTCTAGATGTCTCCTTTCTGTAATCCGGAGTCCATGGAACAAGAGATCACAGGCGTGGCTCCTTCACAAAGTCATCTCTCTTATACTGCACAGAGAAACATTCCAAACTGTTTGTACTCTGTCCTTGGAAATCGCTGCAAGTTTGCCTGCATAACTCAGCCTTGATAATGTTCTATCTCTATTTGTCAACTAAGAAAAACAAAACAAACAAACAAACAAAAAAACAAAAACAAAACAACAACAACAACAAAAAAAAAAAAAAACAGCTCTGCTGATCTGCCTAAATAGTCTGCTGCCTGCCCAGGGTATTTTCAAGGACAGTTTTAACTTGATGTGACATCAGCTTCACAAGATGACTTGAAGGCTTATCTTTTTTCTGAAGATGAGGTCTGACTTCCTTGTTAGTCATTATTGATCCACTGGCAACCTAAACCTCCATTTTACATAACACCTTCAAATTCAGTAATTTGAGAGTGGAATTTTCCTTGACTGCCTTTCCTTTTTCTTCTCTCTGACTCACAAAGTCCTTTTCAGTCTAAACAGAAAGCACCCTCCTTTCAGAACACCTGCACACAAACTAGTGGCTGGACTCTTCAAGATTCCAAGAAATTCAAACCCCAACATGTGCTCTGGAAAACCGACAGGGTGTTCTGTAAAATCAATGTAGTTTGGGGCTTTCTGTACGGAGCTGGCCTTGGGAAAAAATGGCACTCAGCCGAGAAAACAGAGATGTGTCTGGCTGGAGCTTTAAATTTAATCAACAGCTTTTTAGAGAAACGTTTTCTTTCCTGGGAATAAGACTGGGTTTTCCTGACTAAACTTTCTGCCAGATTATATTGTGACCTTGGCCAATTGACATCTTACCCTTGAGCTCCCTCTCCTCATCATTTTAAAGAGGGGTGAAAAACATCACATATGCCTTTATGTTCATCGAAAGAGGACCACCTTTCATTCCAGCCACCTCAGGCAGTCGTGTAATTTAAGTCTATGCATCAGTTAAGCTCCTAGGTCACCTGAATAGCTCTAGCTGAGAGGCTGTAGGGTCATGAGTGTGTGTAGTAATGGTCCTGGCTTGGAAAGATGTATTAATCAGAAGCAGAACAGAAGAACATCTTCCAGCAGTGGTGTGCTTCTGATTGAAAATAATTCTGAAGACCAGCATTAAGAAGGGAAACAACAATAATTTCCCATAAGGTTGGTTTTGGAGAGTAAGTAAGCCAACTAGCCATGTCTCATTGTCCCTAGTACCCCTGGTACCAGCAGGACTCCTGGTATCCCTTAAAACTAAGCCTCAAAGACACCTCCTGAGTACACATTCCATTCTGACCTGAAGGAAACTCTACATACAGAGAGGCAACTCTTGGGTGTATGGGAGCTGAGGAGACACTCACCAGTAGGTAGATTGGAAACCTACCCTGGATTTCCAGTTTCCAAAGTTCCCTTTCACACTTGTGACTCTAAGCGTATTGTGCCAAGAGCCTAACCACGCTGTCCCAGTCTTTGTCATCTGATTCCTCAGTTCTACTCATTGTTTCATTCCTGGATATTTTTATGTCAGAGCAGGACTCCTGACAGAGATAACTGGTAGGGGAGAGGAGGGGAGAAGAAAGAAGAGGAGCAGGAGGACTTGTCTTGACTAGTTATGTCTCAGAATGACATAATCAAAGCCAAGAGTAAACATGGCTTTCAATAAGTCTCATGAACAGACATCCCTGGAAACAATGTTGATACATGACCTTGGGAATCATAGACAGTGTGGGGAAGGCTGCCACCTCTTTGTGTGAAGGTCCCCAGCCCTGGAGGCCACTTCCCTGGCCACCATCCATGATAGACCTTGACTACGTCTCTGTCACATTCTGATTCGCTCATTCTCTAGTTGATATGACTGAGGAACAACATCCAAAACAGTGTTTTTCAGACTAGGGAGATAGCTCAGTTGGTAAGGTACTCACCCTGTGAGCATGAGATCGTGACTTCAATCCCCACGACCCATGTTGTTTAAACAAAATTAAAAAAAGAAAGAATTCTTGGTAGGTGCATGGTGGCCCATGCTTGCAATCCCAACACTGAAGAATGTGGAAATATAATTTCCCTAGCCACTTTTGCTTACTTGTTGAATATGAAGGTGGTAGGGGACTCTGTATCGAATTTAGTGGAAAATTCCATGGGAACAATACCCGACAACTCCTTCTGGCTGCCACATGCCTGTGCACATAGGTACATACGTGTGCATGCACAAGAACACATGTTTGCACTCTGTACACATGTATAACACACAAATAAAAACAATCTTCTTGCGGGTACGAGCTGTAATCATAAAATACGCACTCCATTGCCTCTCTGAACACAGCACTGAGCACTGTCTGTGTGTCAGTCTGCAGCTGCACTTAGTCCTGCTGGAATAATGTTATTTTTCAGACACACCAAGACCCTCTAAATTTCACAGGAGTGGTCCATGTCATCCTCAGAACATATAAGGTTTGAGGTGTTTAAATTGAAAGAAGTCAGCTATGCTGGGGAGATGGCTCAGTGGTTAAGGGTACCGACTGTTCTTACAGAGAACCCGGGTTCCATTCCCAGCACCCACACAGTGGCTCACAAGCATCTGTAACTCCAGTTCCAGGGGATCTTACGCCTTCTCCTGGCCTCCATGGGCACTGCATGCAAATGATGCACAGACACACATGTAAGCAAGACACCAACACACATGAACTAAAAATAAATAGATATTTAATTTAAAGGTTAAGAAGTGCAGGTGGTGAGGGAGAACCCAAATCTGAGGAGAACCGGATCCTTTCCGCCAAGTGAGGAGCACACTCATTCTCCCAGCCACATCTTCCACTTTGTCATTGCTAAATATGTCAGGTTCACAATGCTTTCCAATTTGGGTGCCTATTTGAATCTGTGTATAAATATTCACTCCTCCAAATGTCCTATTTGAACAGACAGAATATCCATTTTAGCACTGAGTACATCAATTCGGGGCTGAAGGCATGTAGTGCACTGAGAAACAGCGCTGACTCAGGGTCAGATGGCAGAGGTGCGGATGTAGCCAACTGTGATGTGACCCGGAGCAGATTTCTCTTCCTGAACCTGGTTTTTGATCCCCAGCTTGGAGGAAATGTGATTCTAGTATTCTTCTCACTGGGCAACTAAAAAAAACCACGGGAGACACGAGCTTGTTTCAACCCTTTCATGATCCTTGCTTTGAAATCGAGGAGAGAAGGACGGTAAGGGGCAGATACTTGAAGAAGGTACAAGGTCAGCTGGAGGAGAATGAAGGGTTCAGTCCAGTCTTGCACTTGTCTCATGCTTCTTCTCCAGACTGAATTACCTCCCTCATCAAAATAACAATCTGAGGGGTTAAGGACAATAAGTGTCATACCTATAGACATGAAGACCCGAGTTTGACCCCCAGCAGCCATGCAGAAGCTGACACGATGGTGTACGCCTGTAATCTCAATCCTGCTGAGGTAGGGGCAAGAACATCACTGGCGCCTGATGCCCTGCCGGTCAAGGTAAACCTTTTATCATCCCCAGGTCCTGGGAGAGACTCTGTCTCAGAGAGTATGAGGGAAGTGACTGGAGCCTAGAACAAGAAGGATAAGAGTGACCACTGGCCTTTCAGAGGACTGGAGCTCGGTTCCCAGCACCCACATCTGGTAGCTCACAACTACCTGTAACTTCGGTTCCAGCCAGTCCAACGATCTCTTCTGGTCCCCACCAGCATCCACACATACGTGCTGTTCATATACAGACACAACAATAAAAATAAATCTTTTTATAAATTAAGGAGGGTGGAACAATGGGGGAAGACAGGCACTTTCACCCACACACATGTGCCCAGACACATGAATGAGAGTCTGTGAGGAAATGATCACGTGTGCCCCCTCCCGTTTTGTTGTTGGCTGATTCAGTTCCTCCAGCAGTATTTAACAATTTGGTCATTAAGACCTGGGCTTACCTGCACTTGTACCATTTTCTAAACTGGAACAGAGGCAAGATTTGTCCAACGTAGTGTGGAACATGGCAGTATCGTGCGAGGTAGCCCTACTATGCGTGGTAAGTAATGGCTAGCAGCAGGAGACCAGTGCCAATCTCCTGGTTTGGATGTTTGCTTATATAAGATGTTTACATTAAGAGATGCTGTAAAGGACTCACTAGAATTCTGTGTTGCTTGTGGAACTGATAAGTCAAAGATTGTTTCAAAGTATAACTTACAATGGGCATTATTTTTTTTCCATGGAATCTACCTAGTGTGATGTCTCCAGTGCCAGTGGCATAGAAATGGAAGCCCCAAGATTGGAGATTGGAGCTGCCACAGAATTCACAACACAATAAGCATGCCAGGAGTTTCAGATGCAGACTTTTCCAGGATTGTAACTTGGGGGAAATTCTAATCAAAAAACTAACCCACATCACATGAGGACAGAGATAGCTTTGTGCTGCAGTTTCCCCTGAATGAAAACATTGCAGGAGGGAGGAGGAAGGCCCACAAGACCTCAAGTGTCTGGGAATGCTGAAGCTTACAGGACTCAGGGGTGCTCCTCCCCGCAGTCAGAGAAGCAATAAAAGGCTGCTTGTGGAGGAGGTTAAGGCCAGCAGATCAGCAGAAAAGAGAGTCTGCAACCTGTAGACTCTCCTGGAAAACCTGAAAGCTGTGCAGAGTTCCAGGTTTCTGGCTTTGTGGCGTCATCACCAGTGCTGGGGTAGGCTTCTGAGTCATCTGTGCTCTGGCGAGGAACTCCAGTAAATGCATTCATTCACCAAACTGAACTAGTCCCATCTTCACCTTGATTTTTCACTGGTTCCCTTTCCAGGATGAGTAGATGCTTTTATGTGTCGTGCCACCCCAGAAGTTTCTTGTACATCTGGCGTGAGAGTGGGAAACACTCTAAACTCTGTGACAAGGATCTAAGGTGAGAATTGGGTTCTGGCCCAATTTCCCCTAATTTCCATATGAAATTATACACGTGGATAATATGCTCACTTCAACAGTTCCCATTTACAATGCCCAGCAAGTATCTATTGACCACTATGACCATCCCCAAAGGCTGCACAAAAGAAAACAATGCAGAAGGTCAGAGGCCAACAACAGAGGTGTCCTACAATTCAGCCAGAGTTTTCCCCAGTGTCTCTGTGTGGCCCTTTCCTCCTGGACCTCAGAATGGACCAGGCTGCTATTATTCCCATGTGAAAAAGGACCTGGCCCCACAGTGAGTTAAACACAGCCACAGAGGAGACATGGCTCTATTGAAAAAACAGATCAGTGTACTCGGGTCAGTCAGCCGGGGACATTAGGTTCTGAATTTGCTTTACTGAGTGGGGAAGTGGCTACCGTGGTTCCAATCATGTGCCCTTCTGCTCTGTGGAATAGAAATCCTAACTTCCATCTGCAAAGACTCCGGGGAAGGGAAATGAGATCTTTGGCTCTAGGCCTTTCATTACTGAGCAGTTTTGAACCAGATGAGGCCACGGAATCACAGCGACTGTGAATCTCCAGAGGCGCCATCTATGAGAAGAAGAAAGCTGGGTTTAAGTCAGCTCACAGGCAGTGAATTTGGAAGTGGCACTGAGAAGAGCTTGGGGACGGCCCCTCGCCTTTGCTTGACTAGCCATCTCTGCTAAGTGTGTCTGCAAGAGTGTGTATTTGCACACACTAGTATACACTCCTAGTTTACACTTCCCAGATCAGAGGAGGATGAGACAAGCACTCAAATAAAATGATCCATAATGCAGTCATATTCAAAGCACACCCTATTTGAACTATAATGATTTGACTCCAAGAATCTAAATATTTCAGTTTCTGACAGAATCTATGAAACAACTCCTTAGGGTTTATTTTTTTCCCCATAAAGAAAACACACAAGAATAAATGACAGTAACATTTTTAAAGCCTAAAAACAGCATCTATTAGACTGGAGAGATGGCTCAAATTGATAAAATACATGCTGGATAAGCATGAAGACCCAAGTTCAGAACCCCAGCATCCACTTCAAAGGCTGGGTGTGGTAATGCACTAGGGAGAAAGAGACAGGCAGATCTGTGGAGATCAGTGAGCACTCTGGCTACCTAAATTAGATCCCATTCAGTTAGAACGGGTTAGACAAGCTTCTTTTCTTACAAGCCATCTTGTAGGCCCTTAACATTTTCTTTAGCTTTTTAAAAATGTATTTATTTATTCACTTTACACCCTGATTGTGGTCCCTCTCCTGTCCTCCCAGCCCCTCCCCACACAGAAGCCCCCTTATCCTCCCTTGTCCTTCTCCTCAGAGAAGAGGGAAGTCCCCCCTTGCGTACTAACCTGCCCTGACACTTTAAGTTGCTGCAGGACTAGGCACATCCTCTCTTACTGAGGCCAGACTGGCAGCCCAGTGGGGGAAACAGGATCCAAAGGGAGGCATCAGAGTCAGAGAGGGCCCTCCACTTTAGTTTTGGGGGATCCACATGAAGACCAAGCTTGAATCTGTTACATATGTGCAGGGGCACTGGAGGCAGGAGGGAGAGAGCTTGGTAGGAAATGGAATGGGTCGGAGGAAAGCAGGAATGAGGATTAAGAGTACGGAGCACAGGAAAGAGAGGGCCAGGTGAGAGAACGGATATAGGAGGTGGGGAGTATCTCTGAGACTTCCCAGAGACCTGGGATAGGGGAGACCCAAGGAAGTCTGTGGGGGTCACCCTAGCCGAGTCTCCCAACAATGGGTGATATGGAGCCTGAAGTGGTCACCTCCCATAACCAGGCAAGACTTCCAGTGGAGGTATAAGGATACCAACCCACCCACAGAACCTTCAACCCAAGTTTTGTCCTGCCTATAAGATGTGCAGGGACGAAGAAATAGCAAAGATTGAGAGAATGGCCAACCAAAGACTGGCTTTACTTGAGACCCATCCCATGGGAGAAAACCAATTCCTGACACTATTAATGTTACTCTGCTGTGCTTGTAGACAGGAGCCTAGCATAACATACTCTGAGATGCTTCACTCAGAAGGTGATGGAAACAGATGCAGAGACCCAGCCATTAGACAGAGTTTGCAGCCTCCTATGAAAAAGTTGGGAGAATGATTGAGGGAGCCAGATGGGTCAGGGACTCCACAAGAAGACCTACAGAGTCAACTAACCTGGGCTCATGGGGGCTCACAGAGACTTAACCACCAACTGAAGAGCCTTTAACATTTTAAAAACATTACAATGGGGACATGAGTGTACCATGGTGTGTGTGTGGAGGCCAGAGGATGATTTTATATAGTCAGAATCTTTTCAGTGACTGAGTTCATGTTATCAGTTATAGATGCAGTAAGCATCTTTACCCATTGAGCCATCACAACAGCCTTCAACAATTCCTTAGTCACAACAAATGATGTGTGACATTTCCTTCTAAGCTGGTGGGTCATAAGGCTGGGTAAAGCCGGGGTATGCCCACTCTCTTTATGATTTTTTGAAATGTGAGATATGAAACTGAGTCCTACATGAATGGACATTAAAGTCGAAACATATTGCTGTTCTTGGGGGAAGCCCTGGAGACTTTTTCTCAGTCAGAATGCAAGCTCATGGACACCTGTTTCCCACAGAGATGGCCACAACACTTGGGCAGCAGCACAGATGCAGGGAATGCTGAAGAATGACAAAGGGCAGTGACAGGCTGAGGGACGCTCTGAAATCAATGGCCATCCAGCTGGCAAGGAAACTGACACACTCTTTCCCTCCACAATATTCCACACATGAATTCAGCCCAGTCCACCTGACACATGCATTGTAGACCCAGAGCCCTGGAGCCAGCTTCTGGATTTAACCCCAGGAGAAGGGGTGGAAAGGAAATCAGAAGCCCACAGATTTCTTCCCATATTTTTCTTTTCTGCTCTCCCTATAGCCACGTGACAGAATGACACAGTGACTATATTCAGAGTTCTTGATCTCAACTCAAGGAGAGAAGAACCTACACTCCTCTGCAATGAGAGATGAAAGGAAAAATGCTGCTTTGTTTGAGCCACTGACTTAGTTCTGTATTTTAAAGATGGATTCCAGCACTTTGCGGGGAGGGTGTCTTGAGGTGGTTTCACACATAGCCTTTGATTCACTTTGAATTCGGTATGCATTTGAGAATGGCCTTGAACTTTTATCTTCCTGCCTTCACCTCCTGATGGCTGGAGTTCAGCTGTGTACCACCCACTGGGCTGAACCCATGATGTCATGAATCAGGCTCACGATTTGAACATGTGATACCCAGCTGGTGACGCTGTTTGTGAAGGTATGGGACACAGAATATATGATTGGCGGACAGACTCTGAAGTTTAAAGCTTGGCTACACTTCCTATTCTCCAAGGTCTGCACACATAACTGATGGTTGGAACCATTCCTGAGCACCATGAGGTTGAGCTCAGAGGCTAAGAGGCAACTATGCAAGGCCTCTTCTTGACTTCTGCTGCCTTTGACAGAGGCATGAGGTCAGCCTGGCATTCACAAAGAAAACTAGTCACATTCCATCCATACACATGTGTCACACACACGTGCACACGCACACACACACACACACACCAGTAAATAAATGTCATAAAAACTCAAAAAATATATTTGAAGGGAAATTATGGAAAACTCCCTAATTGCATGGAAAACATACCCTACAATTTCAATAATTACAAGAAAAGCAATCCAGGATAAGCACATTAAAATTCATGTCAAAATGTATCCTAATCACATTGCAGAAAAGTAAAAACAAAGCAAGAGGCAGAATGTATCTGAAGGAAAGCATATTATTTGTGGACAGGCAAACATTAACAGTTTTTCATCTCTCAGCATAACCCACAGAGCAGAGAAGGAGGAGCAAGAAGAAATGGTGAAACCAGATTTTGTGTCCAGGAAAAAAAAATACCTCAGGAATAAAGCAATATATTCTCAGATAAAAGAATAACCAGAAATCTGTGGTTCTGAAGCAATTGCTAATGGAAAACCTTCAGAAAAGAACACAATCATAAAATGAGGATAGTTAGATACCAATAACGAAGAGCAAAGAAATGGGATAAATATAGTATATTATGCATTTACTGACTTTCAACAAATACATTTCCCTACTAAATTTAAAATTATAATAGTTTCTCCTGAGAATACCAATGGATATATGTGATATGTAAAAACTGTAACATAAAAGAAATGGGAAAACCCCTTGAACATCATTCTTGAAGTGGTGAAATATTTTTTCATCAGAGCATAAAACCACTATGAAGCAGTGCTGTGCTGGGCAGGGGCCAGGGGGCCACTGTGTCTGAGGAGCAGGACAGCAGTGTAGGCACAGCAACCAAGAGGCTGAACTCTAGGCCCTAAAACACCAGCAACTGTATTTCCCAGGTGAGAGAAAACCCCATAGTGTGGGAATCAATTGGGTCCATTCTCAAATCACCCAGCTAAAACCCGGAAGAGTTCCCGGGTCCTGGCAGACACTCAGTGACCAGCCCAGAGCCATACACCTGCATGTCCTAAGCACCTTCCCAGGCTGAACTGTGGACCCCAAAACACCACAAAGTGGGATTTCCAATCCCGAGAAAACTCTACAGTGAAGGAAGCAAATAGGACCCACCTCAGGTCACCTAGTCAGTCCCTCAAAAAGGTCCCAGAGTCCAGTGAGCGCACAGCACAGCCGCCAGCCCAGAGTGGGGCACTCAGCCACCAGCCCAGAGACCTGCTGCATGCCTGACTTACCTTCCCAGACAGAACTGTGGACCCCAGGGCACCAGAGATGGGGTTTCCCTCTTGGCAGAAAACCCCACAGCTAGGGAAACAGCAGGTCAGAGCTTACAGCATTCAGCTGACTACACATACACACACACACACACACACACACACACACACACACACACATACACAGGTTTAAAAACTTCTTGGGAACTCGCCAGCATCTGTGTGCTCTACATACCACCCCAGACAAAACTGTGGACCCCAAAACACCACAGACTGGGTTTCCTTGTTGGGAGGAAATCCTATGGTGGGGGGGGGGGCAGCTCCAGAAAAGTTTCTGGTTCTCCTCAAGCTCCAGGTTCTAGCCTCCAGCTGCACACAGGAGAGCTGTGCTCACCTGCTACTGATTACTGCTATGGTTTGGGGCACAGAGCTCCAACCTCAGACCTACAGAAGCCTGGGATTCCTGAGATCAGCCCCCAGAAACTTATCCAAGGGGCAAGCAGTTATCCCTAACTAAACTAATGAAACTGTGAGGCTCCCAGGTTCTTCAAGAGGGCTGTGCCTTGTAAACATTAAAAAAACAACAACAGCAGCTCACCAAATTCAAAGCAAGGAACCCAGCAGCAGGGCAGCTGTCTCCAGGACTTCTCTGGGTGAAAAGAGAGCCCCCCATGACTAACAAAGACCAAAGTTAGCACTCAGGTCTATATGCCTGAGATGAGCTATGGCAATTTCTGAGAAATACTGGCCATTCAGAGATCATACACAAAAAGCCGAGGAGGCCTCCTTCAGGAAAAATCATCTTCTGACCAAGGGGATTATCCCCACCCCAGGATTCCAGGAAGCACCAGAAACTAACAGCCAACACCTAAGATAGCCAAATGTATAGAGGCCAGCATAAAAGCTCAACCAACAAAAGACAGAGCAATATGGCATCTCCAAAATCCAGTTGTCCAGGAGCAAGCAGCCCTGGACACCCCAGCATAAATGAAATTCAAGAAGATGACCCTACATCTATACTTATGAAGAGGATAATAGAGGAAACAAATAAAATGCATAAAGAATTAGAGGAAGATAAAGTCAAACAGATTGTGGCTATCCATAAGGAAATACAGGAAGATGCAGCCAGTTTGTGGCCGTTAGAGAGGAAATAATTAAATCACTGAAAGAAATAAAAGAAACAGAGGAATGTTCAAACAAACAGCTGAAGGAATGAAGGAAAAACAAAAAAATACAGTCAGATAGGTGAAGAAAATCAACAAAATTGTTCAAGATCTGAAGATAGAATTTGAAAAATTAAAGAAAACACAAACAGAGGAAATCAAGTAGAGGAAGAACTTAGGGAAGAAAACAGGAACTACAGAGGTACACATAACAATAGACTACAAGAGATGGAAGAAAAAATCTCAAGTGTGGAAGATACAATAGAAGAAAATGATGTATCCATCAAAGAAAATGTTAAATCTAAAAAATTCCTGACACAGTCCATCCAAGAAAATACAAAACCTAAGAATAATAGGAATAGAGGAAAAAGAAGATTCCTGTCTCAAGGCCCAGAAAATATTTTCAACAAAATCATAGAAAATTTTCCCAAATTAAAGGAGAGGCCTGTAAGAATACAGAATACCTAATAAATTAAACCAGAAAAGAAAATCCTCCTGCCACATAATAATCAAAACAGTAAGTATAGAAAACAAAGAAAAAAATACTAAAAGATGCAAGGGGAAAAGGCCAAGTATGATATAATGGCAAACCCATCAGAATCACTCTTGACTTCTCAATAGAGACTAGGAAAGCCAGAAGGGCCTGGACGGATGTCATGTCATGTACCCTAAGAGAACACAGATGTCAGCCCAGGCTGCTATACCCAGCAAAACTCTCAGTCATCATGGATGAAGAAAACAAGACATTCAATGACAATTAAAAACAAATTTAAACAATACTTACCCAAAAATCCAGCATTACAGAAGATACTAGAAGGAAAAAATAGAATTGAGGAAAGCTAACTACATTCAGGAAAACACTGAAAATAAATAACCTCACTACAGCAAATCTAAAAGTAGCCAAGCACACACACTACCACAACCAACATCAAAATCAAAGCATGTAACAGCCACTGGTCATTAATCTCCCTCAACATCAAAGGAATCAACTCTCCAGTAAAAAGACAGAGACTAACAGAAATTTGAAACATCTCATACAAGTAACTTAAAGGCTCCCCTGAAAGCCTTAGGAAGAGAAAGAGGAAGAAGAAGAAGAAGAAGAAGAAGAAGAAGAAGAA
>NW_026587032.1:4325630-4407412 GCF_907164565.1 Psammomys obesus | reverse complement strand
AAGAACAAGAACAAGAACAAGAACAAGAACAAGAACAAGAACAAGAACAAGAAGACATACCCAGGAGGAGAAGATGGCTGGAAATAATCAAACTCAGGGCTGAAATCAATAAATTAGAAACAAATAAAACAATTCAAAGAATCAATGAAACCAAGAGCTGGTTCTTTGAGAAAATGAACAAGATAGACAAACCCTTAGCCAAAATAACTGAAAGGCAGAGAGACACCATCCAAATCAACAAAATCAGAAATGAAAAAGGGCACATAACAACAGACACTGAGGAAATCCAAACAATCATTAGGTCTTACTTCAAAAGCCTATACACCACAAAATTGAAAAAACTAAATGAAATGGACAATTTTCTTGATCAACTTTACTTGCCAAAGCTGAATCAAGAACAGGTAAATCAATTAAATAATCCTATTCTCCCATCCCCCCCCCAAAAAAAAAGCCAGGGCCAGATGGTTTCAGTGCAGAATTCTATCAGACCTTCAAAGAACAGCTAACACCAATAATCTTCAAACTATTCCACAAAATAGAAACAGAAGGAACATTACCAAACTCATTCTACAAAGCCACAGTCACCTTAATACCTAAACCTCACAAAGACCCAACAAAGAAAAAGAATTTCAGGCCAATCTCTCTTATAAACATTGATGCAAAAATACTCAATAAAATACTCTCAAACCAAATCCAAGAACACATCAAAGATATTATCCACTATGACCAAGTAGGCTTCATTCCAGGTATGCAGGTGTGGTTCAATACACAAAAATCCATCAGTGTAATCCACCATATAAAAAAAAAACAGAAAGAAAAAGACCACATGATAATCTCCTTAGATGCTGAAAAAGCATTTGATAAAATCAAACATTCATTTATGTTTAAAGTCCTGGAAAGATCAGGGATACGAGTTAATTACCTAAACATAGTAAAAGCAACATACAACAAGTCTATAGCCAACATCAAACTAAATGGAGAGAAGCTTAAATCAATCCCACTGAAATCAGGGACAAGGCAAGGCTGCCCACTCTCTCCATATCCCTTTAACATAGTAGTTGAAGTCCTTGCTAGAGCAATAAGATAATTAAAGGAGATCAAGGGGATTCAGTTCAGAAAGGAAGAAGTCAAAGTATCACTTTTTGCAGATGATATGACAATATACAAGAATGACCCCAAAAATTCTGCCAGGGAAATCCTACAGCTGATAAACACCTTCAGCCAAGTGGCTGATTACAAAATCAACTCAAAGAAAAATCAGTAGCCCTCCTGTACACAAAAGAAAAAAGGGCTGAGAAAGAAATTAGGGAAACAACAACCTTCACAATAGCCACAAAGGACATAAAGTACCTTGTGTAACTCTAACGAAGCAAGTCAAAGACTTGTATGAAAAAAAAAAAAACTTTCAATCTCTGAAGAAAGAAATAGAAGAAGATATCATAAAATGGAAAGATCTCCCATGATCATGGATTGGCAGGATTAACATAGTAAAAGTGGCCATCTTACCAAAAGCAATCTACAGATTCAATGCAGTTCCCATCCAATTACCAACACAATTCTTTACAGACCTTGAAATAAAAATTCTCAACTTCATATGGAATAACAAGAAACCCAGAATTGCTAAAACAATCTTCTACAATAAAAGATCTTCTGGAGGTATCTCCATCCTTGATCTCAAACTGTAATACAGAGCAACAGTAATAAAAAAAATCTCCATGGTACTGACATAGAAACAGCATGGTGGATCAAGGGAATCAAATAGAAGACCCAGAAATAAATCCACATACTTATGGACACCTGATTTTTGACAAAGATGCCAAAACCATACAATGGGAAAAAGATGGCATCTTAAACAAATAGTGCTGGTCTAACTGGATGTCTACATGTGGAAAAATGCAAATAGATTGATACTTATCACCCTGTACAAAACTAAAATCTAAGTGGATCAAAGACTTCAATAAAAACAGACACACTAAACCTGTTAGAAGAAAAAATGGGGAATAGCCTTGAACTCTTTGGCACAGGAGACAACTTCCTGAACAGAACATTAACAGCACAAGCTCTAAGAGCAACAATCAATAAATGGTACCTCATGAAACTGAAAAGATTCTGTAAGGCAAAGAACACTGTCATCAGAACAAAACAATAGCCTACCGACTGGGAAAGGATCTTCACCAACCCTATAGCTGACAGAGGGCTAATATCCAAAATATATGAAGAATTTAAGAAGTTAAACAGCAAAAAAATCAAGTAATCCAATTAAAAAATGGGGCACATAGCTAAACAGAGAATTCTCAATAGCGTAACACTGAATGGCAGAAAACACTTAAAGAAATACTGAACATCCTTAGTCATGATGGAAATGCAAATCAAAAAGACCCTGAGATTTCACCTTACACCCATCAGAATAGCTAAGATTAAAAACTCAAGTGACAACACATGCTGGAGAGGATGTGGAGAAAGGGGAACCCTACTCCACTGCTGGTGGGAATGTAAACTTGTACAACCACTTTGGAAGTCAATCTGGTGCTTCCTCAGACAATTAGGAATAATTCTACCACAAGATCCAGCCATAACACTCCTAGGCATATAACCAAAATATGATCAAGTATTCAAGGACATTTGCTCAACCATGTTCATAGCAGCTTTATTTGTAATAGCCAGAAGCTGGAAACAACCCAGATGTCCCTTAGTTGAAGAATGGATACAGAAATTGTGGTACATTTACACAATGGAACACTACTCAGCAATTAAAAACAAAGAAATAATGAAAAATTTGTAGGCAAATGGTGGGATCTAGAAAAGATCATCCTGAGTGAAGTATCCCAGAAGCAGAAAGACATGCATGGTATATACTCACAAGTGTATATTAGGCAGATGATATATAATAACCATATTAAAATCTGTACACCTAAGGAAGCTAATCAAGAAGGAGGACTCTGGGTAAGATGTTCAATCTTCATTCAGAAAGGCAAACAAGATGGACATCAGAAGAGGGAAAAAACAGGGAACAGGACAGGAGCCTATCAGAGAGTACCTCTGAAAGACTCTACCCAGCAGGGTATCAAAACATATCCTAAGACTCACAGCCAAACTTTGGGCAAAGTGCAGGGAATCTTATGACAGAAGGGGGAGATAGGAAGACCTGGAGGGAACAGGAGCGCCATAAGGAGAGCAACAGAACCAAAAATTCTGGGCAGAGGGGTCTTTTCTGAGACTGCTACTCCATAAAAGGACCATACATGGAGATAACCTAGAACCCCTGCACAGAAGTAGCCCATGGCAGCTCAATGTCTAAGAGGGTTCCCCAATAATAGGAATGGGAACTGTCTTTGACATGAACTCATTGGCTGGCTCTTTGATCACCTCCACCTGAGGGGGGAGCAGCCTTACCAGTCCACAGAGGAAGACATAGAAGCCAATCCTGATGAGACCTGATAGACTAGGGTCAGTTGGAAGGGGAAGAGGACCTCCCCTATCACTGGACTGGGGGAAGGCCTAGGAGAAGAAGAGGGAGGTAAGGTGGGATTGAGAAGGGTCTGGGGAGGGGGCTACAGCTGGGATATAAAGTGAATAAACTGTAATTAATAAAAAATAAAAAATGATGAGGCATGAAAAAGTTTAGAACCCAGTAGATAATAAACTAGAAGATTAAAAAAAGAATTAAATATCACCAAAGAGGGAGAAGTAGAGAAAAAACAAATGTGGAGAAAAGAAAAGACAAAGAGTACAGTGGCAGACCTAAATCTAGATGTACTGATAATAATGCTATATTTATATCTTTGGTTGTGAGCCTAGCCTTTAACAGCTAAGCCATCTCTCCCATGCAATTACGCTATATTTAATGTTCTGATTATGGTCACTAAAACTCATAAATAATCAGAATGTTTATAAAATAATCAATATCAATTCTAACTACAAGAAGGTTATTTCAACTTTAATGATGAACAATCACTAAATAAAATTAAAACAATGAAAAGTAAATGCAGATGTAGTAAGACACTGTGCTGGTGTGGCTCTAGAGCATGATAAAACAAGTAGGTCAATACATTCAGATGTACAATTCTTTCCTCCGGTCTACTAAGAACATCATTTCCTTCTCTGTTGCTCTGACAAAAACACCATAATCAAGAGCAATTTGGGGAGAAAATATTTATTTCAGCTTATATTTTGTGGTCCATCTCTGAGGGAAGCCATGGTAGAAACTCAAGGCAGGAACCAGGAGGAAGAGACAGAAGCAGAGACTATGGAAGGGCACTGCTTCCTGGCTTGCTCCTTGTGGCTTGCTCAGCCTGCTTTCTTGTACTGCCCAGGCATACCTGCCCAGCACTGTCACTGCTCACATCAGACTGGAGTTTCTTACATCAATCGTTAATCAAGAAAATGCCTCACAGATTTGCCCACAGGCCAATCTGATGAAGGAAATTCCCCGACTGAGGGTCCCTCTTCCTAGGTGATGCTAGTTTCCGTCAAGTTGACAAAAACTAAGCAGCACAAGCATTATGGGTAGAAAGGACACATGACTTGATTGAAAAAGATCTTGTTGCTTAAACAATATTAATAAGCATCTGGGCATTTGGGGAGGTAGAATCTTCTGCTGGTAGAGAGTCATTGTGTCAGTTTTCCCAGCTCCTGGCTGATCAGAGTGATATTTGCTGAGGTTGCCATGATAATGAGAACTTCTTAAAACAAGACAGTAAAGTCTTCCCTATGCAGTGCTTCTTTTATTCATGGGGGATTTCACACAAAGCAGGGTTAGGTTTTATAGTATTTCTACCCAAAGCAAACATTCTCAAAACCAGGCTCCGTCCACTCAAACCATCACTGCTCCATGAATTAAATTTGTGTGATATCTCACACCCCAGAATCATCTCAACAAGGCTCACAGTACACTACCAGAAGTAGATTTCTATCTCAAGAAAGCAGTTTGATTGTTTGTTTCTCCATCGTCCGTATTTTTGTTTTTGTCATTTTTCCCTCGTGGCGACATGGTCTCATTCTGCCCAGGCTGGCCTCAAACTAGCTATATCGCCACGGCTGGATGTAAACTTCCCATCCTCCTGCCTCCAACTCCCCAGGGCTTGGATGACAATGTGTACGACCACATTCGGCAGCTTGCTCAAGCAATGACTTCTCTACCGAAGTTTTGTCTTGAGATGACAGCCGTGTCCACGCAATCGCAATTTCAGGACCCACTTGCAATGATAGCTGCCATGCCCTCTCCCCCGCCTCTGCACTTACTTACAGCAATAAAGTCTTGACTATCTCCATAAAAACCGGGAATTTAGGTGCAAATCCCTGCCGATATTTACCTCCCCCCTCAAGTCATGACCATTCTAATGGCAGATCCTCCCAGGAGATTTTCAATGTACCTTGCTCCGGTCCACCAAAGGAGTCATGGCGGCAGTGGTGGCTTCAGGAAACTTGTCTGTCAAGGAGTGAGAGATAAAATTTCAAGTCCTTGTCAGATCCTGGATAGAAGCTGTTTTGTATGCATGCACAAAATATTAATAATAGCGCACACTTTTATCCGAACTCTCAGGTGACCAAATGCAAAGCCAGTGCACACTCACCGTTACTTGGGGGATTGGGGGAGCATCTTTTCTCTGAGCCATAGGTTTCCACAATGGGCTTAAAATATACAGAGAGCCATGCTGCAAATAAATGTTCTACCTGCCCTGCTTCCTTGTTCTGTTTACAGAGACAGGCAGAGGAGAGCTCCGAGGGTCCTGGGTTTCTTAGAATGGCAAGCAAGCACTGATTTGAACTCAGGTTCAGCAGCTACTTGAGCCCCTAGCAAATGACTCAGCCTGTCTTTTGAGTCCTTTAAGACAGAATTGGTTTCTCTCCAAGCCCAGAAGTCCTAGAGGTTCACACACCATGGAAACATCTTCCTCCCTCCACATGAACCAGACTTGGCTGGCTTTGGACTGTTCTTCTGCAGCTTTTCACCTCTCTCTGCCTTCATAAAGTTGATAAAGGCAAAGACTCTTCTTTGGATTAAGCTTTGGCCTTAGCAGATGGTGTAAGTGGATTGAGCTTCAACCCAGAACTTAAAGCTTTCCCCCACATGAGCGCAAAGGCTTTCTTAATTTACTTTCTTATCTTTAGTGTTCCTGGTGGGATTCACTTTCAGGTCCCTTGATGAACTTTTCCTTCGATACACAACTCAACTCAGCTGACTGTGTGAGGAGAGAAACCAACCCATCTTAGAAACTGACTGTGTGGGAAGAGGCAAGCCAACCTCAGAGGTTGACATCCATTCTTCATTAATCTTCATCATTCATAGCTTCTGATTTAAAATGGGAAGCATGAGACTCTTCCTTTCCCTCCGCCTCTTGTAGGTGGTTGATGGGAATCTCTATTGGCTTACCTTCAATATTTTTCCATGTTAATAAACAGGAGGGCCCAAAAGTTGGCAAGGAATGGAGGAATGATGACATCATAATATTTATCAGTGAAGTTTTTCAGTAGCCCACCTTTGAAACATTCAGTAAAAGGTGAAAAAGGTAATACTTTAGGGAGTGGGGATCTGAGTATATCTTCTGCTGAGTGTGGAGAGACTACTTCTTCAGATGAGATAAACCCTTGAAAACCTTAGGATTCAAATCTCTCAGGGTTTTCCCACACCTACCCATCCCAAGGTACAGGATCCCATTCTTTACCCTTAGTTTGACTGCTGACATCCTCCACATCTGGTACTTGAATTTTTGCTGTAATTCAGCCAAATTTCTGTTTGATCTTCTGCAACTGAGCCCTGTGGCTACTGGAGAGAAGATTCTCTTCCAGGGCACAGTTAGAAACTTTTTAGACTGTTTATCTGCATCTGAATCTGGTCAATTTTTACCACTGAGTTCATTTTTTTTTTTTACCATATTCTGAGCTGCTAGAAGTTGGATAGTTTTTATCACAGGACTCATTCCTTCCCATTGTCAAGTTGTCCAGAGATGCTAGGAGAAACTGACCACCATTGTAATTTTCTTTATTTTCCCGCAAATTGTCAAAAGTTTATATACAGAATCACCAAATCTGTTGCTGCTCACATTGGTGAATCAGGATAATCACATGCATTAAGATAACCAAATCCTTAAGTTTGTAAAATAGTTCATACCTTGGGTTTTTAGTACTCTCTGAGCTCCCAGGAGAAGCTTCAGTAACTGGAGAGGCTTCAGTAATTGTAGGTGTTAACAAATTGGAAAACCTATTCTGGATGTTTACAATATTCATTCCTATAATTCTGCTGCTCTAGAACCACTTCTGGCATCAAAATCCATAATACTCAGTGTTCTCTAGAATAACAGAACGCACACACACATATGATTTATTAAAACAGCTGACAGGTTGTGGTCCAGCTAATCCAACAATGGCTACTTATGCATGGAAGGTTCAAGAAGCCAGTAGTTGTTCAGCCCATGAGACTTGATGTCTCAGCTGGTCTTCAGTATATGTCAGAATTCTGATTAAGTGAGGGAATTAACTTGCTAGCAAAGTGAGAGCAAGCAGACAAAGATAGGGAAAGATTCCTTTTTCCATGTTCTTATACAGGATGCCAGCAGGAGGTAAGGTTCAGTTTAAAGATGGATCTTCCCACCTCAAAAGATTTGGATTAGAAATGAATCTTTGCACTTGAAATGATTTAATTAAAAAGAATTCTTATAGATATGCTCAGTCATTTGGATTTTAGTTAATTCCAGATGTAGTCTAGTTGACAACCAAAAATAGCCATCACAGACATTTCCTTAAAAAAATTTAAAGCCAACTAAGAAATTTAAAAGTTAACTAAGAAAATTCAGGTTATTTTACAATGATGACACAGCCAATTCATCGCAGAGAAATAATGCCTTAATTACAGCTTCATTTAGTAGCTGATAAAAACTGTTGAACAAGAAAGAACATAGTTATGGTTATGATTATGCTTATGGTTATGGTTAAAGAAGTCAAGAGTTTCCCTTCAGTAAGTGATGGTATCAAGTGGCACACATTTGCAGAATACAAATGTCAACATGATCAGCCAATTAGAATTCACTGATCATTTTAGGGCCTTTGCCTGACAACAGTCAAATACCTATTCAAGGACACACAGACCATTCATGAAGATAAACCATATCCCAGGTTACAAACCTTAACAGATCTAAAACAATTAAAATTAAAATCACGCAAAACATTTTTTGTGCCAGTGAGTTCCATTTAAACTAGAGATCACAGATGAACGACCAATCATAATGAAGTTAACACATTTCTAAGTAACCCATCTCACAGAAAGCCTCTAGGAAAGATAGAAAATACTGTGTTCTAAACAAAACAGGACCATGATACTGAAGAATCTGTGGGATTCAGCTAGGACAGCAGTATGAGTTAAACAAGGATATTCAATTCCAACACTGTGAAGAATACCAGTCCTCAACCTTAGGAAACTAGAAAGTTGAATAAACATAGAAGGTGAGATAGTGAACACAGAGAGGGCAGTGGGGTATAAGACACAGCTGTAATAGAGAGCTGTAATTGTGAGCTACCCCAAATGCTAGCTCACAAATAATGAGATGGGGAATGTAAGAGGTGACACAGGTGTAGGCCTGGAGCCATTAAATCAGAGATAGTGAAGAGCCCTATGCATATGGATCTGACAACTGAATAGGGCTGACTGGATCAAATAGATAAAACATGTCACTGAGGAGCTCTGCAGCTATGGGAAAAACTAAAGTCATAGTTCAGAATGTTTAAGAAAAGAAATGACCAGTTCCAAGTGGTTTTACTGGTGAATTTTACTGAATATTATGAAAAGGGTAATAGCCACTCTAACAGTATTTCCATAAAACTGAAGATGAAGCAACAACTCCACAACAGCACAGCTTTGGCATCAAGTACAAACAATGATAGTCCAAGGATCTATGATATTCTCTACAAAGTGAACTTATATACCAGACATCATCACATCCATTTCAACAAGCTGAAACCTACAGCTAAGTTTAGTTCATCACAGAACACACAGCAGATTTAACAGAAATGCACAGTAAGTTCAACAAGAACGCATAGTAGATTCAATACAAGTTCGTGGCGATTAATAAGGAAGATGGCTGATTTTCAGCTTGTTTAGTTCTTTATATATATTGGATATGAGTCCTCTGTCAGATAGAGGGTTGGTGATGATTCTTTCCCAATCTGTAGGCAGTCGCTTTGTTTTGATGACAGTGTCCTTTGCTTTACAGAAGCTTTTCAATTTCATGAGGTCCCATTTATTGATTGTTGCTCTTAGAGCCTGTGCTGTTGGTGTTCTGTTCAGGAAGTTGTCTCCTGTACCAATGAGTTCTAGGGTATTCCCCACTTTTTTTTCTAGCCGATTTAATGTGTCTGGTTTTATGTTGAGGTCTTTGATCCACTTGGACTTCAGTTTTGTGCAGGGTGATAAGTATGGATCTATTTTCATTTTTCTACATGTAGACATCCAGTTGGACCAGCACCATTTGTTAAAGATGCTATCTTTTTTCCATTGTATGGTTTTGGCATCTTTGTCAAAAATCAGGTGTCCGTAAGTGTGTGGGTTTATTTCTGGGTCTTCTGTTCGATTCCATTGATCCACCATTCTGTTTCTATGCCAGTACCATGCAGTTTTTATAACTGTTGCTCTATAGTACAGCTTGAGATCAGGGATGGAGATACCTCCAGACGATCTTTTATTGTAGAGGATTGTTTTAGCAATTCTGGGTTTCTTGTTATTCCATACGAAGTTGAGAATTTTTCTTTGCAGGTCTGTAAAGAATTGTGTTGGCAATTTGATGGGAATTGCATTAAATCTGTAGATTGCTTTTGGTAAGATGGCCATTTTTACTATGTTAATCCTGCCAAGCCATGAGCATGGGAGATCTTTCCATCTTCTCATATCTTCCTCTAATTCTTTCTTCAGAGACTTGAAATTTTTTTCATACAAGTTATCCACTTAAAAAATGGGGAACAGAGCTAAAGAGAGAATTCTCTGCAGAGGAATATCGAATGGCAGAGAAGCACTTACAGAAATGCTCAACCTCATTAGCCATTAGGGAAATGCAAATTAAAACAACCCTGAGATTTCACCTTACACCCATCAGAATGGCCAAGATGAAAATCTCAAGGGACAACACATGCTGGAGAGGTTGTGGAGAAAGGGGAACCCTTCTCCACTGCTGGCGGGAATGTAAACTGGTACAACCACTCTGGAAATCAATCTGGCGCTTTCTCAGACAACTAGGAATAGCGCTTCCTCAAGATCCAGCCATACCACTCCTAGGCATATACCCAAAAGAGGCACAAGTACACAAAAAGGACATTTGTTCAACCATGTTTGTAGCAGCTTTATTTGTAATAGCCAGAAGCTGGAAATAACCCAGATGCCCCTCAACTCAAGAATGGATGCAGAAACTGTGGTACATCTATACAATGGAGTATTACTCAGCAATGAAAAATAAGGAAATCATGAAATTTGCAGGTAAATGGTGGGACCTGGAAAGGATCATCCTGAGTGAGTTGTCCCAGAAGCAAAAAGACACTCACGGTATATACTCACTCATATAAACATACAATATAGAATAAACCCACTAAAAGCTGTACATCTAAACAAACTAAGCAAAAGAGAGGACCCTAACTAAAATGTTCAATCCCCATCCTGAAAGGCAAAGAGGATGGACATCAGAAGAAAACGAAAATAGGAAACAACCTCGGAACCCGCTACAGAGGGCCTCTGAAAGCCAGAAGAAAACAGGAAACAACCTTGAAACCTGCCACAGAGGGCCTCTGAAAGCTTCTGCAGTATAGACTGTCAAAGTAGATGCTGAGCCTGATGGCCAACTGATGGGCAGAGTGAATGGAATTTTATGTAAGAAGTGGGAAATAGTAAGAGCTGGAGGGGACGGGAACTCCACAAGCAGAGCAACAGAACAAGATAATTTGAACACAGGGAACTTCCCAGAAAATCATACTCCAACCAAGGACTATTCGTGGAGATGACCTGCAACCCCTGCACAGATGTAGCCCATGGCAGTTCAGTGTCCAAGTGGGTTACATAGTAATGGGAAGAGGGACTGCCTCTGACATAATCTGATTGGCCTGCTCGTTGATCACTTCCCCCTGAGGGGGGAGCAGCCTTATCAGGCCACAGTAGAGGACTATGCAGCTAATTTTGATGAGAACTGATAGACTAAGATCAGAAAGAAGAGGAGAACCTCCCCTATCAGTGGACTTGGGGTGTGGCATGCATGCAGAAAGGGGAGGGAGGGTGGGATCGGCAGGGGAGGAGGGAGGGGCTTATGGGGGGCTACAAAATGAATAAAGTGTAATTAATAAAAAATAATAATAATAAAAGATTTAAAAAAATAAGGAAAATGGCTGAAAAAAATCCAATTATGTATATGCTTTTTAAAAGATTTTTTTCTTTTTTTATTTATGTTTCTCTCATGCAATACATTCTGACCACAGTTTCCCCTCCCTCCACTCTTCCCAGTTCTTCTCCCAACCTCTTTCCCCTAGATCCATTGTTTCTCTGTTTCCCTTCAGAAAAAAAATGCAGGCCTTCCAAAGAAATCAGTTGAACATGGTATAACAAGATGCAAGAAGAATGGACAAAAAACCTTCAAGTCAAGTCAGGACAAGGCAACCCGACAGGAGCAAAGGGGTCCCGTGAGAAGCAACGGTCAGAGACACTGCCACTCCCACTCTTAGGTGTCTCATAAAACCCCCAAGCTAAACAACAATAACATACACACAGAAGACCTAATTCACCCTATGCAGGCCCCATAATTGCCACTTCAGTTTCTGTGAGCCCCTATGAACCCTGTTTAGTTGATTTTATGGGCTGTGTTCTCCTAGTATCCTTTTCCCCCCTCTTCTGCGAGGTTACTCAAGCTCTGACTAATGTTGGGGTGTAGATTTCTGCATCTGCTCCCACCAGAGAAAGCCTCTCTGATACTGATTGGGCTAAGCACCTATCAATGAATATAGCAGAATATCATCAAGGATCATTTCCTTGACCTTTTTTCCTGGGGGAGGGCACAGCTATGTTTGGTTCTGCCCTAGATTTGTGGGCTATCCAGCTTCTGGTTCCTGGCTATCTAGACAGTGTCTAGCACGGGCTCCCTCTCATGGAAGTGCGCCTCTAGTTAGACCAGTCATTGGTCGGCCACCCCAAAAAGTTCTGAGCCACCATTTGCTGTAGCACATCTTGCAGGCAGGACAGGTTGTAGGTCAAAGGTTTTGGGGCTGGGTTGGCGTCCCAGCCACCACTGGAAGCCTTGCCTGGTTAGAGAAGATGGCAGGTTCAGCCCTGCATCCTCCATTACTAGGAATCTTCACTAGAGTCACCCTCACTTCCACTGCACTAGGTTTCCACATTGTCCCCCAAATGCCCCCTAATTCCAGTTGTCTCTCCCAATACTCTCTCTCTCTCTGCCTCTCTCCCCAATCTGTGCCCTCTTATTTCCATCCCCACCTGCTCCCAGTCCACCCACAAGATCTACTCTATTTCCCCTTCCCAGGAATGAATCCATGCATACCTCCTTGTGACTTAGGCTCTCTGGGACTTTGGATTATAAAGAAGTAAAAGATAATGATGGATTATTCTTTATTTACTAGTTAATATCCACCTATAACTGAAATCCTATCATGTCTGTCTTTCTGGGTCTGAGTTGCCTTGCTTAGGATGATCTTTCTAGTTCCAACCATTTGCCTGCAAACTGGAAACAACCTAGATGTCCCTCAACCAAAGAACAGATGAAGAAAATGTGGTGCATTTACACAATGGAGTATTACTTAGCTGTTACAAAATTAATTTTTATTTATGTGTATGTGTGTGTTTCTGTCTGTAATGTCAGTGTTGGCGGAGGTCAGAAGAGAGCATTGGATCCCCTGGGACTGCAGTTATAGTAGTTGAGTAAAGAGTGGATATGCGTTGTTGACATAGATACGATTCATAACTCCTGTCAAGTCTTCCTCAGGTCCCCACATTAATGATGTCAAGAAAACCTGTTCATCAGCTGAGGAACATGTTAATGAGGTCACACATGTGTAAGCAGTGTAACAGTATACAGCCGTGACGAAACAAAACCCAAACAGGAAATCATGCCATTGAAACAACAGAAGGTGAACCTAGCCAGACATAGACCAAATGATGTCACTTGATACTCAAACTCACAGGAAAGTGGCAAGGGAGAAGTTAGTCGATGGGTATATCATTTCAGCTAGATATCAGGAGTAAGTTCCTGCATCCTGTTCTACGTCATTATGACTGTAGTTGCTTGTAGTATATGGTATATTCACAATAACCGAGGGATGGAGGCTGAAGAGATGGCTCAGTGATAAGAGCGTGCACTTCTCTTTCAAAGGCCCTGACTTTATACCTAGCACCCTTGTGAATCTGCTTACTTCCATCCATAGCTCCAGATTCTGGGCATTTGGCACCCTCCCCTGGATACTATGTGCACTGAACTCACACTTGCACACACACACAACCCGACCCCAGCACACACATGTGCACATGTAATTAAAATAAAATGTAAAAAAAAAATACAGCTAAGGGCAAGGATTTTAAATATCAATCACTACATGAGGTGATTGACATGCTGTCAGTAGCCTGACTCAATCACTTCACAATGGCAACAGACTTGGTTTTGAAAGCACATTGTGCCCTATAAACATACAGTCATTATCTGTACATATCAATTAGAAATGAAAGAAAATTTGACAACCAAAGTCAGTATTTTGTAAGAGTAAACAATAGCAAAGAAAAAGAGATGTCAACATGAAAACCCACCACCAGCTTCTATGAATTTGTACCCTTTCCCAACACACACACCAAAGTGTTCCCATCCTTCCTTGTATGACACTCTGCTTTTATGCAATACCAAATGTGGTACAGCATCTCCTATGAGAAGAAAGAGAAGCAGCCACATCTGGCTGGGGTGAAAGTGGAGGTATGTGGGAAGTGATACAGAGGAGGTGATAAATCAACTGAGTGTTAAGAAACATCATTTTACTGAGAAGAGGTGGAGGCAATAGTTGGCACAGCGTCCTGATTAAACACAGGAAATTATCAGCTTCATTTGACAAAGGTCCAGTTAGACTGATGCCTAGAATAGAGACTGTTTGGATATAAGAGCAAAGAGTTAGGCTGGGGGTGAGTCATGAAAATCGTGAATGCCAAGCAAAGGAATATATACTTAACTTACATCCCACATGCTCACTAATGAAGATTACCTCATAGCCTGTTCCTTGGCCTTATATAGATCCTGGGAAAAAGAGAGGTTGCCACATTAAACTAAACCCAAGGGCTGAACAAGGGATCTCAAGACGAATTGCAACACTGAGCTTTTAATATGAGTGTCAGCAAATTAACCTCTCATCATCTTTTCCCCAGGTACAACATAGATGAAGTCATACTAGGGACTGGAGAGGTGGCTCAATAGTTAAAAGCATACACAGCTCTTGCAGATGAACTGAATTTAGCTCCCCAACAACCACTTTGGCTGGCTCACAACTGCTGACAGTCTGACACCACCCTCTTTTGGCCCCCAAGGCACTGTACTCATGTACACACACACACACACACACACACACACACACACACACACACTATAAATAAAATTAAATCTTAAAGAAAAAGAAGCCATGCCAGCCTCTTATTTTTAATGAAACTTAATCTGACAAATAAAGCTTGTAGTTAATATGAAAGAGATTTTAAAGCACTACACAATATATTTTCCCAAAGTGTAGTATTCGGATCATCATTAGTAGCCCAAACTAAGACTTCACAGAAATCCAACCTTTATGCCCAAACTTACTAAATCAGAAACTCTGAGTTTATGACTATCAGCCTGCATCTACTTATTTATTCCGAACATGCTATACTTTGGGAACCTCTGGCAGGTGAAATAGCCTCAAGTGCCAATAAACTCCAGCCTTCCGTTCACAGCTTAGTCCAGCCCAACTATTAGAGCCTCACAAAAGAAGCCTGTCTTACTTCTCCCTGGATAATCAGATATTCTTCCTGGACATTTTTTTTTCACAACCCATGAGCCATCCAGAGCTCACTTTCCTAGAGGGTTAATTACTTTGAGAAATCCTCAGTCCTGCATATCAGATGGTCCAGCAATGGTTTCTCTGAGGGAAAAGAAATTAGATGTGGGTTTTTTCTTTCCTGGTTTGTATTTTGATAAGCAATTTTGCTGGCGAGAACTGATGTCAGCACACTGACCTGCAGTCACAATAAATCTCTATCAATTGTTCTTCAATGAATAAATACTTTAATGTCACTGTTTTCCCCCTTTATTCAAATGCTCTTAGACATTATGAATTCCTGCTGGAAAAAAAAAAAAGAATAAACAGTAATGATGTTGCTAGTAGGAGCAGATCAAATGACAGTAGGTAGTCAGGAGACTTTGCCTTCTCAGGACAAAATGAAGAATGTAAATCCATGTCTGTGTAAAGTATTTCCACATGAGAGGTCATTTAAAAAAAAGTAATTGAAATGGATTACCCAGTGCTTTCTGTGTCACCACTAAACTGTGACCATGGCAATTATATTTTAATCAGATTCTCTCATTCTCTTTCACTCTCTCTCTCCCATTCTGTCTCTCCCTTTTCTTCTCTCTCTCCCTCCCCTCTCTCTTTCAGATACAGATTATACAAATCACATTTTCCTTTTTCAGTTTTTATTTTTAATTTCATATGTCTGTGTGAGCCTGTGCTTGTGTTTGTACACATGAGTGCAGCTGCTCTTGGAGGCCAAAAGAGGGCATCAGACCTCGTAGAGCTGGAGTTAACGGTGGTTGGTGATTGTGAGCTGTCTGACTTGAGTGTTGGAAACTGAGGTCAAGCACTGTACGCAGTGGTTCATGCTTATGGCTCTTAATTCCTGAGCCACATCTTCAATCCCAGAATCATATTTTTCTGTGGCTTTAATCTGTCAACATCATCACCAATATCCTTTTTTTTTTTTTTTTTTTTTTTTTTGGCTTTAGACTGAAATTTCCCTAAAGAGAAGTCCTGTCTGGTTGGGCCCTGATTGACATTAAATTTAGAATGCACTTGTTTTTCAACCCAGCTCCTGTCACCATATAGGAAAGACTAACAACAGTCAAACTGACTAGGCTTCAAGGTTACCTACCCATAGGCTGGTCACATGCTTCTTAGTACAGTCCTGGGTTGCTATTCCCTAGCCTGTAAAAGAGTGGCCATGTTTATTACGGTGTCATTCACAATAGCTAAACTATAGAAATAGCCTCATAGCCAATCAAAAAATGAGAGGATCAGATGTGGTACATGGATACAGGGAAGCTTTGCTCAGCCACAAAGAAGAATGAAATTATATCATTTGCAGGAAAATGGATGGAACTAAAAGTTAATGTTGCATGAACCAAGCCAGACCTACAGAAACAAATATTACAGGTTTTTCTCCTATACTTGAAAACAAAACAGAATGGATAACAAACTACAAAAGAGAGTACTAGGGATTTGAAAAGGAAAGGATAAGGGGGAAGAGAATAAGAAATAGTAATAGAAAGGCTGGGTGCAGTTATAACACAAGTCTACCTATGTGAAAATGTATCACACAGTCTCTTAGTTTGTAAAGTTTGTTCTAATTAGGAAAGAAAGAGAGAGACAGACAGATAGACGGACAGACAGAGACAGGCAGGCAAACAGGCAGAGAGAAGGAAGGTCAATAATTTCTATTTGACTTTGAAGCCAACACCCGCATTCCCTGGCTGAAGCTTTGGGTACCTCATGCCATAGTCCTGTTGGGATTTCACACTACAGGGAGATGATGATAGTTGACTTGAGTACTCTGATGCCAGAACTCTGTTATCCATGCTATTCTTCACACCTAGCCTGTTTTTTAATCAAATATGGGAATCTCTTTCTCTACCTTTCTCTCTGCTTTTTACATTTCTATCATCTTATTTGAACCTCTGCCCAAGATGCTGTTTTCATCTTGTCTTGAAGGTGTCTTAGTTGGGTAAAAGATGTGGCAAAGTTTTAGTTCTCTGTTTTGATTTTAGGGGTGGGACTCTCAGCTACTGTTGCCCAGCAAGGCCCCAAACTCATGAGTTTAAGAGATCCTCCTGCCTCAACTTCTCCCCAGGAGCCCTGGAATCGTAAGTATGAGCAAATATGGCCAGCCCATCTTGTAACCTGACAAGAGGGATGCCCAAGTTGTTTAGCTGTGCCGTGATTTAAAACTGAGCTGAGAATATTTCTAAGCCAGGCACCTGATTTATAATCACTACGCATTCAGGCATACCCATGCTTCCCCGAACATGAGCACTAATTACAGCCAGCTTCAAGGAATACATCTCTATTCCCCCCCCTCCTTGCTTTCTAAGCCACTGGTGTCCTCCTGCAAACAGGACCCCATGATCAGGAGTTTTCTGTGGAAGGAAGATGGTGGAGGCTGGACAGGCCTGTGGGGTGGAGACCTCAGAAAGAAAGGAGTAAGCCTTTGAACTTTTCTGACACAATAGACATAGATTGATGTCTTCAATGTTTTTCCTTCCATATTTACTAGACATTGTTGTCAGGCCATGATTAGACACATTGCTCTTGGAACCTCCCAGTTAACAAGCCCAGCAATCAATCCTTAAGCAAATCTGATTGCCATTGTCAACGCCTGAATCCTCCAGATGGCTGCGTGCTGATACTTGGGTTCTGTCCAGTTCTGTGCCGGCTCTGCTTGCTCGCCCACAGCACAGTGGGCAAGGCTAACCCAGCAATATCGGTAGTCACCCTTTGTCTAGCGGTTGCTACAATCTGCAGTACATGTTTCTCTCCTCCAGTACCCAACACTGGGGCGTTTTTGGGCGTCAACTCCACTGTTCATGTACATTAGACTCTCCTCTGAGCTGTCACCAACTGATTCAATAAGCTCTTTCATATAAATCAACAAGAAAATCGTCCTTGCCAGACCCCAGGAGTCGTGAATATGGCATCTTTTCTTCTAGTCTGGTGACTGAGAGCTTCTTGTGAGTCATTATTCCTACTTTCTTTAAACTACCATCATTGTGATTAGGATGCCACTGCAGGAGGAAAGAGAAAAGCATCTCAAAACTGCCATTGGCGAGGCATAGAGTTCTAGAGGAGAGAAACGTGGTTAGGCTTTTAGTGAAAATCAGTGTATTTCTGATGACTGCTGTGTTTCACTGGGGACAAAAATGATACCAAGAAGCCACAGTGTCTGTGCTTTCAATATAGTCATGCAGCCCATTGTGAAACCACATTCTACCCCCAGAAGCTCAGACCTGCCTGTGAGAGAATCCTCCAGATTCTCCCTCTTTATGAGTTTATGATTTATAATTTTATAATTATAATTTCATAATCTTTATAATTTTATGATTAAAAGCAAATTGGCTTTTCCTCTTTTATTTTAAAATTTTACTGGGCACTGGAGAGATGTCTTAGCCACTAGAAACGCACACCGCTCTTGCAGAGGACCCATGTTCTGTTCCCAGCACTCATATCCTAGCACTCACCACCACCTTTAACTCAGCTCTGGGGTATGCAATGGATGCCGTCTTCTGACCTCTGTTAGGTACCAAACTAACACACACAAACCCACACACAGACACACACGCGTACACACAATAAAAAATAAAACTTTCTGTGAAAGATTCACTTTAATGTTTTTGTTTTTATGTCTGGGGACCTGAGTGTACGTATAAGGAACACACGCACACATGTGTCCATGGAGGCCATAAGAGAGAACTGGAGACCGCTGGAACTAGAATCACAGACAGTTGGGTGCTGTCCTGTGGGTGCTAGGAACCAAACCCACGTCCTCTGTGGAAACAGCCAGTGCTCTTGAAAGATGGGTCACCTCTCCCACCCCCCTCACCAAAAATTAAAAAAAAAATCTTTATTAGTTTATATTCATTATTCAAAGCAATGAGTTTCATAATGACATTTTCAGTCAGTTATCTTTTTTTAACACTTTCTTGCCAAAAAAAAAAAAAGTCCATCTGCAATGGACTTCCAGTTCCAAGAGTTACAGAATTGCTTAGTACATTCCTTAGACCCTTTCTATAACACAATCTAAGCCACCTGCCAAGGAATACGGCATTGATTCACTTCCAGAACCTAACCTAGCACTGCATTTGCACACAGGCAATAAGTCAGGATGGATTCTTAGGGCCTGAACTGGACATTAACACACCTGACATGAACCTACCATGTGAACACAGTCAAAAGAGAGTGTCCTCAGACCTACTGTTATTACCGGCTCACCATAGAGCACTCAATTAAAGGCAGCTTCTCCTTCCTCTATGAAGTGACAAATGTGAATAAAATGGGCTTCAGAAATTATAAATTTCTGTGGAACAGCACACTTCCTCAATCCAGCCACCTTAGCCCTCCTCACGTATGGAGGTGAGAAAATGTAATTCAGCCTCACAGATGGAAAGGAATTTTGTTAATATACAATCCCAGAATACTGGCAACGAAAAGCTCAGTTATGTTCCCTCTTGTTGAAGTTACATGGCATCAGCTGCTAACACCTTGTAGCCAGCACACTGAAGCACCTAGGCTTAGCTTGGGAGGTCAAAGCTCAGCTCCATTTCTTGCAAACTATGCATCATTAAGCAAACACTTGTAACATGTGACATCCCTTAGCCTAAATTCACTCATTTTCCATACCAAATTAGAGCAGGGCGTGGGGAATGATCTGTTACAAACACTGAAAGAGAGAAATAATTGAGTTCTTGTGGTGTCCAGGATTTAGCAAGCACCTAACCTTGATGATAATTATTAACTATACAGAAGAGACAAGACTTAGAGCACCGGAGAGCTTGCCAAGAACTTGGTGACATAAGAAACAGCAGCATCGGCACCCAACCCTGTCACCTATGTGACTCCTCCTATTGTGCTTGGCAATTTGTATGTACTGGGCCCTATCTCCTAAGCTCCTCCCATTTCCTCTACTCCACTTTACTAGTGACAATCTTGCAAGTGAGATGGTGCCAGAGTTATTTTGTTATTTCTTGGAGATTTTCCTAAGCTCTCTGTTGTCTTTCTCCCTCTCCCTCTTCCCATCTCTCATTCTTTCTCTATCTTTTTTGTCTTCTAATTTTGTCTCTGTCCCTCTGTCTCCATCTCTCTCTCTCTCTCTCTCTCTCTCTCTCTCTCTCTCTCTCTCTCCCTGTCTCTGTCTCTGTCTCTCTCTTTCTCTCTGTTTCTCTCTCTTTTCAATATTTAGTGACATTCATCTTAATCCCATTTTGCAGAAGCATTGAGAAAGGCAGGCAGTAAGTTAAGCTCCTGAGTTTCATCCTGGTTATTATTATTTTGTGATCCTTTTACCCTCATCTCTCCTACAGCAAAGACTCACCAGGTGAGCCCGTGGCAGAGGGCTAATTACCGGTAGGCAATGAAGTGGAACAGGGCCCACAGAGGAGAGCTGGGCATACAGACAGCTGGATGTCTTTGGAATCTTCCCCAAGGTGCAAGCAGATTCTGGCCAAGGAGTTATTTTATTCATCAGATGCCAGAGGGTTGAATTTTTATGTCAGCTCAGTACAAGGTTGGCCTGGCCAAAGAAGGCAAATAAAAATTGCATGAAGTCTGGAGTCGGCTGGGGTGGGTGTCAGTGTCTCCCTGCTGGCTTGGCCTTTGGTACAGCCTCATGAATGACAAAGGCCAGCCTCAGCAAGGTCTATGCGCATCCTGGAGAATCTCTTTTGGTGAAAGAACAGACCTTTGGTCTGGGGGAAAATTCATGAGGCAGCAGAGGCTGGTCAGGCTGAACATCTATTTTCCTCTCTACAAGACAAAGGGAGAAAGAGAAGCCTGGTCTTTTCCTTCTGTTCACTCAAGATGTATCTAGTGCCTGCTTTACAGCCTGCTGCAGGCTGAGCATTGAGAAACACCTTTCAGGATCATCATATGCTACAGCAAAGAGTTCAGTATATTAAGGACCAATGTCAGGCTATGACAAATGGCAAGAGGTAGATCCAATAGGAAAGAACATGCATCTATGTTTTTATTCACATGTCTGTGTGTGTGGCATGCAGGCATATGTCATGCATGTTGGCATATGTGTGAGCACAGGTGCATACATGTATGCAGACACTTGTAGAAGTTGCAGATTGAAGTCTGGAGTGCCAGAGGTTGATACTGGGAACATTCCTCAAGTGTTCCCTGCTGTATCCGTTGATGCAGGCTTTACCAGTTGAGCTAGTCTCACTGATTTGGCTAGTCTGGCTAGTCAAGTTCTGCCCTTCAGAGGGATGGAATTTCGGACTGGCCATCTCACCAGAGTGACTTTTATACAGATTCTAAAATCTAAGTGTTCATGCTGTGTGACAAGGCCTTTTCCATTTGAGCCATCTCCAAATCTTGAAAATCATATCCAGTGCGGGAAGAGAAACCCCTGGAAGGTACAGCGCATCACAGAAGGGCTCCAATGCACAATACTGGTATTCTCGGTACCAGGAGAGGAAGACTAAAAGAGCAATAGGACGAGATGCACAGAATCAGGGAAACATCACAGGCCAATGTGGATACTTGCATATTATAAACATACACCAAGAATGGAGACTCAGCCAGACCAGGGCATCAAGAGCTGAATGGAGGACACACACTCCAACTCCAGAGATGCCACACTCTCCTCCAGGGAAGCTCCTAGGAAGCCAGTGTGTTGACAAAACGGGAGGAAACTGGTGATAGCCCACTTAGCATTGGGTCAGGAGAACACGACACAGGAGAGCTTACATCATAGGTAGTCAGTCTGCTCCAGCCTTACAGCTCAGCAACGTCACATCTGCACTCAGACAAACTCAGAAAAGCTTCTGAACCACAGTTTACTCAACTCTGGAAGGAAGCAGTACCACAAGCCCAAGGTTGATGGAGGTGTTTCAGCAAGCAGCTTCATATTCTTTAAACTGTAGAGGTTCCTAGTGTTCAAAGAAAGCAAATATAAAGGAGACACCTGAGGAATAATGGATTACACTTGTGGGAATACAAAGTAGGCACGAAATACAGATGTCACTTGATATTGACCATTTGGGGGAAACAGTTGTATATCACCATTTGGTGAGGGCACAGTTGTATATCACCACAGCCAGGGACCATGTGGAAGAAAAAAAGAGCATGCCAGAAAGCAAGCAGCAGCCCTGGTTAAGTTGAGCTTTTTAACTTTACCATTGCCCACGGAAGGCGGCAACAGTCACCACCTAAAAGCGTCAGCTCTTGCGTGGACGAAGTTCTAAGTGGCTTTTGTGATGTCAGTTAAGGTGCTCTGTGCAGCAAAAGGGCTGTCAATCAGCCAGAATTTCATGCTTCACGGTGCTCGCCTCACCCCCCGTAAACCTTTGAACTATGCCAGACCCTTTATTTTCTCTCTTCTGACACATCCATTTCAACAGAAAATGCTATCTCCTGTCTTTTAGAACGTTTCCAGCATCTAATGGCATCTGTCATCTCTAACACTACCACTTTGCCCCACACCATCATTCGCCCTGCCGGTCCCATTTTCCAGTCACATTTCCTGTATCTGTTGTCTTGTGTTGCGTACAATAGCTACCTGGGCAGTTCAAACCATATCTGCATGTGCCACTCCTGGGGCTTTGTCCCCCAGAGACTTCCTTTTGCTGACTCAAAGCCTGTGTGCTGTGGCAAGCTTGCCTAACCTCCTCCTAGCTCGGACTTCCCTGACCATGCTGGTATCTCTGATTGTTCACAGACACACCCAGCACTCTCCTGAGGGCTGCTACATCTTGTCTTTCTTCCACTGTGTCACGTTCTTCTTGGGGACCATCCTGCTTGCTACCTTACTTTTTTCTCCAGTTCTAATAACTATTCAGGAAAAGTTACCCACTCTGGAAACATGAAGCCCCACCCTCACCTGTCACTTCTCACCTCGTTGTTTTATTTTTGAAGTCATATTTTTCTTTATTTGAGTGTGTGCGTGTGTGTGTACACACCTGTGTGTGTTTGTGCCTGCAGTTTCCTGTGGAGACCAGAAGAGGATGTCAGATCCCCTGGAGCTGGAGTTCCAGGCAGCTGTGAGCTGCTGGGTGTGGGTTCTGGGAAGTGACTGAGGTCCTCTGCAAGAGCAGCAGGCTGTGTGCTCATAACCACTGAGCTGACCCCCTCTGTGTTACACATCTTGTTCCTTCATTCTACATTCCTTAGCTCCCAATACAGTAAACGTTACACGTTTACTGACCAGTTTCCTCGTACAAGACTGAAGCTTCCTAGAGACCCTGATTTGTTCTCTGTGGCTCTTCCAACACCTCGCCTGTGTGCTCTGTGTGTGCCAGAGGACTTAATAAGCACAGTCATCTTAAGGGATCCGATGTGGTCGCCTATCTCGCTAAACATCTAACACCAGCCTCCGATTATCAAAGAGCTATGTGATACGGCAATGCATTCTAAGATTCGGCTGTCCATGGACTTCACACTGGAGTGGATGCAAAGGGACTAGAATGTTTATTAATGCACAAATCAATACCTGAATGAAAGCCGTAGTGTAAAACACGTCCTAGGTTATTAGACTCACAGGGCCTGTGCTGTCTTTTATTAAAAATGGGAGAAAAATTTCAAGCCTCAAGTTAAAGATACTTTTAAATGAAACCAACAATTCCTAGCTTAAATAACCACTTCATAAATATAAAATCTGTTTACCTTGCTGCTGCAGGCCGTGACCAACATTTTCTGCCAGGCTGCAACTGAAGCTGTTAGATGCGCTCATTGGCCACTTGGCTACCTTAAAATTATACTAATTTTGTGAAATCACCTACTGTCACAGAAATCTAAATGGCATATAGCCAAACTATCTTTTAATACTTGCTTTAGTTTTAGTTATATGTATGCCTGCGTGTGGACATGTAAAAGTGAAGATGGGTATCCAAGGAAGTCAGAAGAGGGCATCAATGTCCTGAAGCTGGATTTGCAGATGTCTGTGCACCATGTGGGTGCTGGGACACTAACTCTCATCCTCTGTAAGAGCAGCCTGTGCTCATAACTGCTGAGCCATCTCCCTATTCCCAAAATAAATGAGCTTTTTTTTTCCCTTTTCACTGTTATAATTGTGTGTGTGAGCGCACAAGCATGCACGCATACATTCTACAGCACACATGTGGAGGTCGGAGGACAATTTCCAAGAGTCATCTCTCTCCTTCTATCACACGGTTTTCAGTGGTCAGACTCAGGGTGTCAGGGTAGGCAACGGGAGCTGTTGCCTGCTGAGCCCTCTCAGCAGCCTAAGTCAAACTATTTTTATATAGTTTTATATTTATCATAGAATGATGGAGGAGAGCACATAGCTAGCTTGAAATCATGTTCTAGGAGAGTGCTTCCATGAGAGTGAGCACGTATCAGATGTTTTTCAAAGTAAATAGCAAAGAGACAATAAATAACACCTAATGTGTTATGTGGCCACGGGAAAAGTTAGGGGGCGTCTGAGTTACTCAAGAGAAAATACAGACATGTAGTCCAGGCGGGGCAGATCACATCTGTAACACTAGCACTTGGAAGGCAGATGAAAGCAATAAGGTCAAGTTTGCAGTCCGGAGCCAGAGAGACAGCTCAGGGTTTAAGAACACCTGCTGCTCTCGCTGAGAACCGAAATTCCGTTCCCAGCATCCATGTCAGGCAGCTCACAACCATCTCTAACTAACTTCGGCTCCAGGGGATTTGATGTTCTCTTCTTGCCTTTGCAGGTGCCTTGTGATACATGTGCGTGCACACACATAGACAAACACACATAAATGAAAACCAAACCAGTTCTCTTCACAAAGGAGACTTTGAGGTCAGCCTGAGCTACACAGCGGATCCCGATCCAAAAACAGAACGGCAAAGCCTGACAGCAGCTTGCAGTGCGTCTGCAGAGAAAGCACTTGCTATTGGCCTCATTTTCCCTTTCAGATAAAATAGTCATAACTCAGAGGTAAGGTTAAATAGTTACGATCTTAGAGTGGGTCCATCACAGAATGGAGAGTAAAAGCAGGACTCCTGCCACCTACCTCATCCCAATCCCTTCTACCCCAGTGATAAGCAAAGGTCTCTAACAAGGCTCGGATCTCAAAGCCAGCATTGGAATTATAAACTGGGAACCCATGGCCTGGTCCAAGCTGTATATTTTAAAAGCCTACATTTTTCATCAACATTTTATACAAAGAAAGTCAGTGTTAAAAAATAATAATAATAATAATAATAATAATGTTCTTTCTGACATCATTTGAAAAAAACCCAGAAATCCCAGCATCAAGTGGAGCTGAGATTGTGTCCCACAAACTGAGAACCTCCCTCGCACTCCGAACTGGTACTGACTGGCAGTTATCACAGCCACTCAGACTTGGGGATCGCTGGGTTATAAAGGGGTTGGTTCATAGTCAATGACATTCTGGTTTATTAAAAAAATAAATTAACAGAGTGAAGCTAGATGAAATCTGGTGGCATTAAAATAGCAAGACTAGGCTGCATTTGTAGCTCGGTTGTTGGAGCGTTTGCTTGGCATGAAGAACTTCATAAAACCAGGCATGGTGGTGCCTATTGGAAATCTCAGCACTCCGGTGGTAGAAGCAGTAGGATCCAAAGTTCAAAGCCATCCTTGCTACATCAAAGGTTCTAGTAATCCCCAAATTGATGAGGCCATCTCACAAAAATGTTTTTATTAAATAAATGAATAAATAAACCAACTGGCTGTATCCAACTCTGTGTCTGAGATAGAGTTAGGACTGAAAGAGCTTTAGGGTACCTCAGTTTGGTCAGATGCCTACATTTCCCTGACATGATGTCAGAGATAACCTTGGAAGGATGACATGTCCCCAGAAGTGGACAGCAGGTCTCCTGCCCTGGAATCATCTGTTAGATGAATATTTTAGCTCCAATTTCAGGCACATTTGTCTGGAATCTGTGTCGTGTGGCCACATTCTCAGATCATCTCTGAGTCCAATTACTCTAAGCTAGATTAGTACACAGTTTAGGTTTCGCTTTCATAGAAAACAAGAAAAAGTGTCTTGGGATTACACAGTGTGGCCACTCGAATAGATTCTTCTATGACCAAGTTTTAAGAAGGCTAGAGAAGCCGGCAGTGGTAGCACAGGCCTTGAATCCCAGCACTTGAGAGACAGAGGCAGAGGGATATCTGAGCTCAAGGCCAGCCTGATCTACAGAGTGAGTTGCAGGACAGCCAGGGCTACACAGAGAAACCCTGTCTCTAGAAGAAAAAAAAATAGTTGAAGTCTAGATAATAAATAAGGGTGTGTGTGCGTGTGTGTGTGTGTGTGTGTGTGTGTGTGTGCGTGTATGCTTCATACAAAGAAAGTCCATTGGCAACTGCAGTTATTTTCAGCTGTGGGTCTGTTTCACAACAGGGAACTTCCAGAACACATATTCCTTACAGACACAATACTGACACACACACACAGAGACACACATACACACACTTTTTAAGAAAACTCAGCTCACACAGAAACCTTTAGGAGAGACAATGCAAAAGTCAGCTGATGTCTGAAGCCAATATGCATCAACATTCACATTGAGGCTTTAATCTACTGGGCCCAATAATCTTGTCCCAAACTTGCTATTTAGCAGCCTTTCAAAACACTGCCTGTGGAAGTAAATCCCCAAACACCCTGGGTCACGTGTGTGGAAATGTGCTTTCTTTGTTTGGAGAGGGCTGAAAATCATTTCAAAGTCACCACCTTTTACTCCATAGTAGACAAGCAACCTTTACCATAGGGGGCAGGGGAGCCTGGAGGGCCATGAAATTGACCATGAAGGAGCGCAGGAACCGTAGCTAAGGATTTTGACACCTTATATTTGATGAGCTGTCAGAGGACCAGAGAGGAAGATCTCCAGCACGGTCCTTTCATACCCCAGACATGAGCTTTACGCTTGCTAATTGCAGTTCCTCAAGTCAGGAACTGCTTCTGCGTCTGCCACAGCCTACCGCCTGAGCTAGCTCTCATACATAGACCCGTCTTCTCCAGAAACAGTTCAAGGGGAAAAAAAATATATGAAAAACTTTAAAATGGATAAGCATGCATTACCCCGACTTTGTACTTCATGGTGTTGTGTCGGCATCAGCCCTACTAAAAGCGGGGAGACTGATTCTTACCGTCCCTGCTTAAATATTCAGCGAGAACAAGAGCACAATTTGTTTGCCATGCAGGAGTTACAGAGCAATCTCGTTCCACACTGGTAAACACCATGAAGACATCTCCAAGGAATAAGCGAGACCTCACTCACGAAGGCTGCAGACTTGAGAAAACACACACCGCCCCCTGGTGATCACAAAGGGCCAAGGCAGCCTGTCCGCAAGAGGAGCGGCTTTCCCTGGAGCCTTGAGACAGGGTCCCACAGGAGATGTTTGACATGGCTGATGGTGTTGAATTACAAAGCTGTTTCCCACCCTCCCACCCACAGGCAAGTGCAGTGACTTTCGGCAGGGGGTTGGTTTGGCAAAGGGATGCTTCCAGAACACACATCGTCTTTATATATATTATCTTAACATCCTCCCAAATAGTTCATTATCCTGGGAGCATGTCCAATATTCAATAAATACCTAGTGGTTGCCTACCAAAGTGTGAGCAATTTTCTAAGTATGGGAAAGGCATCTATAATCTTTGTTACATTGTGAGCGCTGAGCACATTAACGCTGGTGATGCTTATAGCCTGTGCTTACCAGCTACAAGGAGTGAAGGCTGGTGTTCAATCTTCCCCATAAGTTCCAAAAATAAGGAAGGGAAACATGACATCAACACCACTGGGCTGCCCAGGTGCAATTACAGACGATCTGTGTTGAAAAGGCTCCCCAGACCATGAAGTTAAACTTCTCAGTGGAATATTTTTTAATATATATTTTAATTTAGTGTTTGCGGATGCAATACGTTTTAAAACTGTATTTCAAAGATCATATTCACTGCCTTTCTGTTTTTGAAAAAAAAAAAAGACTTGTTTATGTCTATGTGTGAATGTATCCATTTGTGCACATGATTGCCATGTCCTTGGAGGCCAAAAGAAAACATCAGATTGGCCAATGTGGGAACAAAAATCTTGTCCTCTGCAAGAGCAGCAAGGCCTCATGACTGCTGAGTCATCTCTCCAGCCCTGTGCCTTTATTTCTGTAGATATATATTCATTGTACATGGTTCTGGGTTGCAACACACAAACACACACACACACCTATATGTAATGTACTTTGAGTGTGCAACCCTCCTCTCCATGTTTTTCTTCCTCCTGCTTTTCTCCTTTCCCCATAGACAGTTCATTTCTACTTTCACACACATACATGATCTGGTGTGCCTATATAAAATTTAAGATCCACAAACAAGAGAAGCATGAGATGGTTGTATTTATGAGACGGCAAATTCTAACCTCTAGTAGTAACACCCTTTTACCACCAGTGACATTAGTTCATTCTCTGTGTCTGATAAAACCCCCACCTGTGTAGGCATACCACACTTTCCTTAGTGGTCCTCTTTTGCCGTACTCCTGGGCTCTTTCCTAACAAGATACTGCAGCAGTATTACAGTGAGCATGGATGAGCAGGTGTCTCTCTGAGGCACTGATGTCAGAATTTATCTGTGGCCCAGAGTACGGACTTACGGGTTCACCATCCATATGGGCTCCACGTCTATGTTCTAAGCAAAGAAGGTAGTTAAAACTTCTGAGTCTTCAGTAACTTCTCACAAAGGTTATCACAAAATTACTATGTGGCTTTCCTGCATTAGTACTGTGGCCCGGGTGACCAACTTAGCGTCAGGTTCAGGAAATGCTAATAAGGAGTAAATTCTGTGAAACATTTGTCTTACAATAATATCCATAGGCAAGCATTACTAAACATATTACTCATTTGTTTGTCCTATGACTGTGACTAGTGCCTACACAGCTTTCAAGAAGCCTTGGTGACCTTAAACCCTGTGAGCATAAAGTGTTTTTCTGCCTGGGTCATCTTGGGTACCAGTTCTGAGAAACCTATACATTTGAGTCAGAACACAGAACAGGAGGAAAATGCCTGGTTATCAAGAGCAACCATCACTGACTTCCATTTAGTCCCCCACCTCCACTTTCCTCCAAGGTGGGAGACATGAAGATGGACAGATCAGAACCATAGAAACAGCTAACAGGGGCGTAGGGCCATCTGTTTGTTGCTGGGGCCACTTGTTCCCAAGGGCAGACAGGCCATGAGGATCTGGTGTGATGGTGAAGACAACAGGGAGCTTAGAGTCCAGTGACATTCTCTGGCAAGAAGGCTGACAGAAGTTAGAATGGCCGGTTGTTTTAGGCACAACGGTCGACACTCTGGGAAGAGCTGCAGGCCTTCCCACAGCAGCCCAAGATCTAGAACCTGGTCACATTTCTCAGTTTTCAAGGGACACTGTTCTCATGCATGTTGAACAAAGCAGCTGGGGTAAGAATTCAGCCTGTAGAACTTTCCACCCTCAAGTCCTCCCATGTCCCTCTTTTCCCTCTTAACTTCTTACTTTTTCTTCTTTAATTGTTACATACAAATTCATATTTAGATATAAATACAACTTGCTTGAGTTCCTTTAGTGGTGCTCATGTGTATATGGTTCGTGCTGACCACTGATATTGAACACGCAATTAGTGGACTTGTCCCTGAAGGCAATGGATTCTCCTTCTCTATCTTGGCAGCCACTAGTTCCTTATAGCTCTTCATCTAAGGATGGGGCATTGTGAAATTTCCAGTCCCTGTTAGAGGATCAAGTTTTGCCCGTCACAGGAAGCCACAGCTGGTCAAAATGCAGAGAATAAGTGACTCTGGGGTGACCAGCCCCATTTGATACATTTACAACAGAACTCTTATAAGTAAGGCTCATGGAACATTACCTCTAAGGGGGAGAAAAGACTGTAAGATACAAAGAATCAGTATATCTTTCACCAGATACAATCTTCTACATATTACAGGAAAGCTGCATCCATGAAATCTCAACAATATGGCTCCCTAAATAAGACCTTTACAATGACACCACCAGCGGACTTTCCAATTTGGTAGGAAAACATAGAACACTTTGATAGTCAAACTTGACACCTAAAATCTCCAGGGAAATGACTAAAAGGCTATCTTCCTAGGTAACAAATGTGATTTCTTTATATCCAGGAGGAACTAAGTAACAAATGTGACCTTATTCTCCTTTATGTCCAGGAGACGCCATGAAAAGCACAAAATGACAAGACTATCATGCAACCAGCGTGTAATCCCAGGCCAGCTTCTCTTGACAAGAGAGCTTCACTTTACTTTTCATTCAGAATCATAAGACGTGGACCAGGCTGATTTTTAACTCATTGTCCTCCCACCTCCACCAGCAGAGTGCTGAGATTATGATCACTGCTCTACTATACCTGGCTCAAAGCTGCATTTCTTGCCTTCAGGAAAGAGCTCACATGGAGATGCTAGCACAGAACTGGGGTCTCTCTCTCCCATTAGGGCTGACTCTCCTCAGAACTATGGCAAGTGCCTAAGGAGATAAAGAGGCAAATACAAGGATGATAGTTCATGGGAAAGAAAATTCTGGATATTTCTTTAGGTTAACTATAAATAAATTAACAATAACTTTTTCAGAGGAATGCACATGAACCAAGCAATCTTCGTAGTGCTGTACCTGGAACACAGCAGTTAACCCCTTGCCGGCCTCCTGATGTGAAGGCTATCTGTCCTCTTCAGCTAAAGTGCACTTGCTCTGTCCACTATTTGTAAAGCTGGGGTTTACAGAGGACATTAGGTACTCAAAAAAAAATCACATAGTAGAAGGTGAATCCTCTATTCAGATGTAATTTTATTATATGAACTGCGAACTTCTTTTGTTCTTTGAGACAGAGTCTAGTCTCAAACCAGCTATGGAGATGAACTGACACTCCCAAACCTCCCAAACGCTGAAGCTACGGTATAACACATACCACATAGAAAAGGCATTCTTTTAAAAAAATGACTTATTTATTTCTATTTTATGTGTTTGGGTGCTTTACTTGCATGTATGGATGAGAACTGCATGCGCCTGGTGACTGCGAATGTCAGAAGAGAGTGTTCGATGTCCTGGAGCTGAAGTTACAGATGGCTGTGAGCTGCCATGTGGGCACTGGGAATAGGATCTGGGTCCACGGTAGGAGCAGCAATGAGTTCTTAGCGCTAAGATGGCTGCCCATCCCCAGACTGCATCTTTCCTAACTAACACTTAGAGAACTAGCCTTACAACACTGTACCTTACCTCAAGGTTTCCACTCTCAGCTGCATCCAAGCAGAGGGCAGAGAAAGCTCTCATGGAGGCTGAGTGTGAGTTTTCCCTGAGGTGGAGGTCTTACTACAGAGATTTGTCAACGTGCCTTCTCTAGAGAGGCAGGCGTTACTGGCTCCTTAACGGCTGAGCACAGTAGCAGCTGGGAACTGAGTCAATCCCCCCCAACAAGAAGATTTACCATCTTTTGTTTTCTAATTCTTCACTACCTATCCCTCACACAGAGAATTAATAACTAACAACTAACCTACATAAAGAAATTAAACACCAGAAAAGCAAAAACTACCAGCCAACAAATGGCCCAATGAACTGAACAGACTGGTGTCAAAAGAAGTGAGACAATGGTCAGTAAATAGTTCTTAGTAAGTATTCAGCGTTTCTAGCCTTCCAGGAAACGCAGCGTTGGACAGCTTTGAGAGTCCCTCTCACTCCAGTCAGAAGGGCTGTAAGCAAGAAAGTATAAGGACAACAGATGCTGGGGAGGAGGTAGACAAAGAGAAGCCCTTATTAGCTGCCTACAGCAGTGTAGACTGGTGAAGCCACTATGGAAATCAGGGTTGAAGTCCCTCAAAGAGCTATCAGTAGACCCCACCATCTGACACAGCTCTGCAATCCCTGGACACACACCTAGAGCACTCTGAATTCTGCCACGGAGATACCTGCCCATCCATGTTCACTGCTGCTTGGTTCACAACAGCCAGGAAATGGAGCCAGCCTAGACACTCATCATGGATGCACTTGTGTTTATGCATATGTGTGCATGCATGTGTGTAGCAAGTGTATATGTATGTGTGAACTTGTGTGTGTGAGCATGTGCATGTGTGTGCATGTATGTGAGCATGTGTGTGTATGTATGAATGTGTGTGTGTGCATGAATGTAAGTATGAGAGATTTTAGTTTAGAGGAGGGGAAGGGAGAGGAATAGAACACTCCTGACAGGAAAGTAGAAGGGGAGCTACTGAGGGTGGAAGGGTATGATGAGGGGATGAGTGGGAAGGCGGGGGACAGCAGTGGGGCATGAGAATGCTATAAGGTCTTACTGTACATGTTAAATAAAACCCTAAGAACAATAAAAAACTTACTGGACTAAGACTGACATGCGAAGCTGTGTAGATGTGGGGACTCACTTCGAGGAATTTGGAGGTAAATACATGTGAAACCATCACCCCAGTTATGGCATAAGTTCACCCATCACTTCACAAAGCTCCTCCTGCCTTTTTTCTTCGCTGTGTAGATCAGGCTGGTCTTAAGCTTTCAGGTGCCCTCTTGCCTCTGCTTCATCTATGTGTGTGTATGTTTCTCTCTCTCTCTCTTTCTGTGTATGTGTTGGGGGGTTAAGAACATAACCTGAGATCTACCAACTCAAAACAAAAAATATTACTCACTGTAAACACCATAATATAGGGTCTAATTCTGAGCTTGTAGGTTTATGTAAGTTGAGCTTGGGTCTTTAAGTATATCTCCTTGTTTGCCCCACTACACACAGTATCTGAGAAACAACCCTGTGCTCTCTCTACCTAATTTACATTACACATCTCTGAGACTCCCTGTAGCATTTGTAGGTATCTGCCTGTTGTTGCATAGTATCAGACACAGTTTTACCAACAGCCAGGTATCTTTTCATTTTTAGTCTGAACAAATTCTGCCACTTGTAGGTGACTTTACTTATCCATTCACCTCTCTATGAGCCTGAGTCGCTCTATACCAGCCACAGATATCTGCCCATGGTCCTGCTTTGAGCTTCTAAGAATGCACACAGAAGGGAGATGGCTAGCCACATAGAGTAGGAAGCTCTGTGTTCACTCTCTGGTATTTCTCTACAGTGTCTCCCACAGTGAACACATTCATTTACATTCACTGAAGACCTACAGCAGACATGGCTCAGAGACTGTGAGCACCTACTGCTCCTCCAGAGAACCTGTGTTTACTTCCTAGCACCCAAGTCAGACGGCACACAATCACCTTTAACTCCAGGCTAGGACATCCAACGCCCTCTTCTGGCCTCTGTGGGCATTGCACTACTGAGCGCGCGCACGCACGCACGCACGCGCGCGCCCACACACACACACACACACACACACACACACACACACGCACGCACACACACAAATATAAAGAAAAATAAATAATAGTTTTTTTAAGAAACAATCTACAAGATTTCTCTCTTCCACATCCTCGTTCTGATCTTCATTTTGTGTTTGTTTCTGATAATAGCCACATGAACAGGTATAAGGAGGAAACCTCTTCATGTTTTGTAAAGATTAGTGACGTGAGAGACTTTGTAGGTACCCATCGGCCATTTTTATATCTTCTCTACAGAAAATTGTGTCTCATCTTTTGACCCGTTTTTAAGCTGCCTTGTCTGTGCTTGAGTTGTTTTGCTTTCCCACCCCAATCTTTAGTGTTCTGGGTATTAACCTTTTCTCAGGTACACATAAATGAACCCCCCTTTTCTCTCTCCTCCCTTGAGTGTCCTCTCCATTATTTTTTTATTGTTTTCTTTCACAGGGCTTTTGAAACTGTACAATTGAAAACTACTCAGTCACCTCTCAATTTTTTTTTTCATTCCAGAATATGCTTTCTCCCTACCTGCTGTACTGCTCATTGTCTAAGTGTTTTATTCATTTCACCGGCTATGGGCCGTGGTGCATGGTCCTTGTGCCCTTTCATTAACCCAATTTCCTTCCCTCTGATCTGCAACAAAACCGTGACTAATTTCACTGCCTGGGCTCTGCATGGAGAGCCTGCATACCTGCCACTGATTCACGGGAACAAAAAAGGCAATTAATCCACTGGGTGCCGCTACCACTATAAGAAGGAAAGCCTATTGTTCATTATTTTTAGAAGCTGTTAAATTAACCTTTATGGAAAGGAAATTGGCCTTTGGGTAAAGAAATAAGCCCTGCCCGTCTTGCTTTCCACCCATGGCCTGATTTTAATCAGTATGAATTCATCACAAGTGTGCATGCATACACGCACACACTTACCCCCCCCCCACATACATATCTGCAGATTATTTTTCCTTACCTCCACAACTTTAAGTAGCTCTGATTTCTACAATAGTTCTAGGTTGCATCAAACATTTTCTTGTCTGTTTAATCACAGAGTGCATTTAGTTAGGTAAGTCTCCTGGATGATTTAAAATCACCTCCTTTTTTTTTATCAGTATTTTGTTGTTTGGCCACGTGTTCCATGCATGTGATATATTTTGATCAAATCCGCTGTCTGTTGCCTTCCTTTAGATTCCTCCTCTATCACCCCACTGCTTTTCTCTCCCAACCTCATATGTTCTTAAAAAACAAACAAACAAACAAACAAACAAACAAAGTGCTCTTAACACTGCCTTCAAGTATATGGGTGTACGGACACCTCCTGGAGCATCAGGGATCTCTCAGGGGCTGCATCCCTGGGGAAAAGAATACCCTTCCCCAGAGGCCATTAGTTGCCACTTGCTCCTAGGGCAAGGACTAGGTCTAGGGGTGGGGCTTCACACCCCACCCCCAGGCTGGAATTTTGACTGATGCTGCCATGTTCTCTGTAAAACTTAATTGACTCACACACATCAATAGCTGTACTATATCATGACACTTTAATTTTCTCGGAGAGTTCCCGTGGGCTTTCTGTCTTCATGTTATGCTTCCCTCCAGACACTAATGCTTTCTGAAAGTTTCACATTTTCTGCGTATCTGCACGTGTTTCCTCACCCCCAACCCTACACAGAGTCTCCTCAACACACGAATCAATCAAAGTTCCCGAAACTGTTTGAGCTCTTGCCCGCAGCCCCTCAGCTCCTAAGTTCTGAGGAAAATGTCAGGGTATTTTATCAACATAGTTGCCAGCAATTCATCCCCGAAACAGGTCACATCTACTGTCTGGGACTGGCTCTGACTACAGTGTGCTTCAGGGAGGGGCTGTATCCACCCTGGCCTCACTTGTCATGACTGGCAGGTCAAGGATTAAATCTGTGGTGTCAATTCATGGAATGATGGGTTCCTGTATGAATGAAGCATGTTCATAGTTCCTTTGTATATAAATCCAAAACTCTTAGTTCTTATAACATGCCTCATGTAGCCCAGGCTGGCCTCACACTCAATATCTAGCCTAGGACAACCTTAAACTTTTGATCCTCCTGCCTCCACCTCCCAAGTACCAGGATTACAAGTGTGTTCCATCACACTTAGTTTATTTTATATGGTTCTGAAGACGGAACCCAGGGATTCCTTCCTCCAAGCACTTTATCTGCCATCTACATTCCCAGCCCTGAAACATTACCACCTCAAAGCTCGGTGGCCGAGCTCAACAGTTGTTTTTCCTGAATCTGGAGGCCTATAGGCTCTGGGTTCTTTACCCATCCAGCGCAGCCACAGTGATCTTTCCATCAACTGTGCTACTTGTTTCACTTGCATATTAGTTCTGTCCCTCCCTCACTATTTAAAAATATAACCTCTCTCCATACCTTTATACCATCTTTACTCCAAAACTATTTCATCTACAGAATAGTAGTTCATATTAGTTTTAACATCCACCTCTCCCAGCAGCACAGCCTTTATGGAAACAGGGTTGTTATACAATAGCTTTGGAGATGCCTGTCCTTCATCCAGAACTGAAGTCTCAATAAATATTGAACAAATAGATTAAACATTGCCTATTGCAACTAGTGAGATGGCTTGGTCAGAAAGTGTTCACTGATATCCTGATTCACATGGTGGAAGAAGAGAAGCCAACCCCCATAAGTTGTCTGTGTTTAAAGGCTATTGCCTATTTTGTGCTTCTCCCAATATACTTTTTTTTTTTTGAGAGTTTACTGCAAACTGTAAACTTCTGGTTTCTCCTAGATAAGTATTTAACTTTCCTGTGCTGCTGGGGAAGGAACCCAAAGCCCCCAAACAAGACAGACAAGTGCTTAGGCGTGAGCATCTCCAGCCCTGTAAACAAGAATTTGCACATTATCCAATTCATGTCTATGCTTGACATTCTCTTGTTTCAAAACCCTGTCTTATAAGGCTCTGGGTTACCTCATAAATCATCCTAAGATCCTTTGCTATGTGACATCTAGACTCTCCCATTTGTTCTACCCATTTATGTCTATAGCTCTTAATACAAACCTTTTGACAATCTCATTTCCAATCTAGGATCACACAGCTCCCTCTGCCTGCTGTGATCTGAGTATCTGCTTATATAGCAGCCAAGGAAAAAAAGTAAAAGCCATAATAGACAGTTGAGACTTTTGAAAAAAATATCTAGGAGCAGTTAAGGGTTGACGTAGACAGGATTATGGATTAATGCTGGAGAGAGGGCTCAGAGGGCACTGTTCTTCCAGAGGATCCAAGTTTGGTTCAGCCCCCAGGCTAGTTGATCACAACTACCTGCAACTCCAGTTCCTGGGGTTCTGCTGCCTACTTTCTGGCCTCCATAGGCACTACAATCATGTAGCACACACACACACACACACAGAGAGAGAGAGAGAGAGAGAGAGAGAGGTGCATGAATAATAATTAAAATTCTTTAAGAATATGTTGTTTGAGGTCAGATGGCAGAGAGATGGTGGCCAAGTTTCTTTGCATAAAAAGTGTATACCTTTCATCAGGCCTTCTACAGACTGTACTTTCAAAAGGCATTTGGGGCTTTTAAGACTTAAGTAGTCTACAATATAAAGAGTGTACTCTGGATCACTGGAAGCTTGGATTTTGTTCTCTGTCCTGCTACTGAGATTTTGCAAATTCCCATGTTTCCAACCCCACCCCATCCCTGACCTCCTTCCTCAAGGTTTTACAAATCTATTATTGTTGGAAAAACAGGTGAAGTCTTTGTGGCTACAGAAGCCAGGCTGGTGGTGCTGACAGCATGGCAGAGGCTCACCGAGTGCACTGATTCCATGTGGCAGAAGCAATGTGGGCAATGAAAGCTTCTCTTTCAGGACGTGGCATGTTCCGCGTGAGCTGTCACAAGGAGGGCTTGCATAATGAAGAGTACTGGGGCAGAGCAAAGCCATCTGGAGCAGCTTGCTTCCCTTCTGGGCCACGTGCAGCTGAGGAGTTCATGGGAGAGGACAGAAGAGAGATGGATTCCATCCCCAGGATGGGCAGGCCATGGGAATGAGCTTATGCCAAGGAAAAAGTTGAAACCAGAGCTCTGGTTTTGACTAGAGGATGGGATGCTGTCGGCTGAATCCCCCTTGTTGGAAGAGGGATCTCCTAGGCTCTGCTCTGCCTCTATCAGTAAATCATTCCCTCATCCTAATTATCTTCTTCTCCGGGCCCAAGATTTGGTTTGTTCAGAACCTAGATTGGACTCCAGTGCTCAAATCCAAAGACAGTTTTCTGAGTGGGCACACAAAACATGTGAGTCTAAACACAGAACATTGTTGTCTTTACAGTTCTGAGGTTCAAGGGTTGGAGAGATGAATCAGCAGATACAAGCACTCGCTGTTCTTGTAAAAGAATAGAGTTCAGTTTCCAGCACCTATGTCAATTGCTTCCCAACCACCTGTTCCAGTTCCAGGATCTGATACCCTATTCTGGCCTCTGTGGGCAAATACATTCATTTGTGCAGATACTCATACATGTAGAATTTTTAAAATAAAACAATTTGGGGTTCAAAATCCATTGTTTTCAATCCTTGCCCACCTCCACATTCCAGAATTTAATCCACAAAGATGTAATTTCATGAACTACCTCACTTTTGACACCACTAAGACAGAATCCACATAGAAAAGGATTGAAGCATCGTCCTAATACCCAATCCTGTGCCTTTCTGCAACTGTACACTACTTAAGCCATAAAGGGTGGAAGTGTTCGTAAAATCATGAATCTAGGGTACTAGAAAGATTGCTCAGTGGGTAGAGCACTTGCCACACCACCATGAGGACCTGAGTTCAAATCTCCAGCACCCATGTGAATGCCAGGTGATAAAGGAACCCCACCTAGAATTCCAGCATACAGCAGGCAGAGTCAGGTCATCTCTGTGTTTGAGTTCTGTGTTTGAATGAAAGACTAGATCTCATTAAGTAAAGTGGATGGAAGAGAGCACTCTACTCTTTGTATTGTAGACCACTTAGTTATTGAACACCCCAAATGCTTTTTTTTAATGCAGACTGTAGAAGGCTTGATGAAAGATGTACATGCTTTTATGCAAAGAAATGTGGCTACCATCTCTCTGTCATCTAACCTCAAACAACATACTCTTAAAGCTTTTTCCAACTGAGTTATATTTCTGCCAAGAGCGATGATGTATTGCTTCATTACTGGAGCCCTGAAGCCAACCCCACCTAGGTTGGTTTTTTGTTGTTGTTGTTGTTTTGTTTGTTTACTGGGGGAAATCAAGAAGTTCTTGTGATCTTTAGTCCCCTGTGAATTATATTTTGAGTGTTTATAATACAATAATTCTTGATGGGTAGGTGGTCTTTCCTTTGTTATAATTGAAAGATTCTCTTACACCTAGCTATAGTTTTCCAAGTCTATGATGGCACACATAAAAAGGCCGGAGGATATACATGCCAATTTTTTTCTATCAAAGATGATAGGGGAAAATGAGTAAGCAGTAAATAAATAATGTAATTAATATTTAAAAATAGAGATAGTAGGACAAGGGATGCAGTTCCTAGCAGAGGCTGTGTGTCTAGCATGCACAAAGTCCTGAGTTGGATACCCAGTATTGCAACAGGAAAAGGAGGAAGAGAAAAACTAACGTATAAATAGAAGAGGTGGAGGAAGTGGAGGAAGAAAACAGAGGAAAAGAATAGGAGGAAAATGAAGAGGATGAAAAAGAGAAAAGAAGGAAGAAGTGATGGAAGAGGAAGAGAAAGAGAGGGGGAAAAAGAGGATAGGAGGAGAACAGAAAGGATAATGGCTTCTACCTTGAGTTCAAGCCCTGTCCCAGCTTCATCATCAGCCTGAAGCCTGAGATGGCTTCAGGCTCCAGTGACCAAGCATCAGGTGCTATCCAAGAGTGTATCTTTCAAGGCTCCTAAGCCCACCAATATGAGATGACAAAGCACTTGGGGTGTGAGGGTTGGCTTGTCTGAAGACTTCTAAGATGATCCAGAGGAACATTCCAGTATACACTCTAGTGCTAGTAGCTTAGCATCACACTGAGTTGTAAAAATCCAACTGAGAGCATGGAATAAACATACATGTTGGTCCCGGTGCTGGACCACAAGGAGGTGAAGGTGAAATAGCCATTCAAGGCAGCATCCATGATTGGGGATCAATAACAAGCTCATTTGTAATACTTGTTGCCATCTGACTGGAAAGTTCTATAGAACATAACAGATATTTTACACTTAATCCTCTTTCTTTAAAGGTGATGCTCTTAGCTTTAAAAATAAACAATTACTTCACAGTCCCACTGAAAAACTAAATAAAGGTATGAAAACAGAGAGGCCTGCATTCCAAGTGCAGGGTCTTAATAATCTTTAAAAACAGAACCTGATGAAGATGACAACCAAAAGAGACACCCGCTGGCTGCTGGAACCACTGACATTGGGTCTACTTGAGCTCTTAACTGTTGGTTAAGTCTGTAACCAACTGTTGTGCAAATATTTATTGGGTTGAAATGTAAATGAACAAAAGAAAGATGCAAAAAGACCCTGGGACATTGCTCATGGCGAACACTCACATTAAGGTCAGCAATTGCGGCTAGAATCAGCCATCTAGAAGGCTTCAAGCCAAGTCAAGCAAGGCTTCCATTGCCCTCTTTCTGTGTGGTGGTTGACTGACTCTCTGGTCTCTCTAGTCTAGAAGTTCCCTGGTGACAGGGACTTTTTCTTGTTCTTCCTTACTCCCAGTCCTGAGAACAGAGCCCACCAAAACAAACCAATCCACCCCTTGCCATGCAATTATTTGTGTGTGAAAGTGAAATAGCATCACATATAAAACAATGTCCATTGTCCAAGTATCTCATCCATACATTGCCCTTCAGATGACCTCTTCCCAGGTCCACGTGTTGATGTTATGGAAGGAAGCATAGCTGCAAAGCTGAGGTCTTTCCCCCACTTCCCAGCACCCTCTGATTCTCCAGTAGGTTCAGCATATTTTCTCCCCACTCCCTTCAGTACTGGGGCGCCCATCCCTAATTCTAACAAACAATCATCACTCTTAAACTAAGCCTCTCAGGCCTGGAAATGGAGTCAAGTGTCCCCTCTCCCAAAGTGACCAGCGTCTTTATCTCAGGTGGATACAGGTGTTTTCACCCTGTTGTCGCATCCTAAAATCAAGACCTTGGGACGTCAGCAAGGTCAGGCTCAAAAATCAAGGTGTCTATTTAGCCTTGATCAAGATGGTAGATCGCAGTGAAGGTGCTTTAAGTCACATGGACCACTGACACCATCCACGCGGGAGAACAAGGATGCTGTTGGAAAGGAGGAATGAAGCCATAATGACTATGGCCTCACCATCACCCAGCACACACAGACTCCATCCTTGCTCTGACGCTCCTTGTCCATTGAGTTAGCACATGCCTGCATCTTTCTGGTAAGGTTACCCAGTCCCAGGTTTGGGAACACAAATCTCTAAGTAGAGGCTTAAACTTCTACGGCGATCCCATATACTGCAAAAATCCTCTTAAAATATCAACATGCTGGGGGTAGGGGCGGGATATATGAAGGTCTGAGCATGATCTAGTGAGAAGAAGTCAGTCCCCCAGGAATCACAGCCATGGAACTGGCCGGGCACTGTTTTCTGTGGAGACTCCAGAAACAACTCTGCTCTGGTGTCCTTATGTGTAGACTGAGCAATGTGTATTTATGAACACACAGGGACATGCACCTGCATCTATTGAGATGTCTGCAGACTGAATGTGACATGTGACTGTGCTTAGAAAGGCCTGGGAGATGCAGTTTCTTTTCACAGGAAGTGAGCACTGCCAAGCTTTCAGGGCAGTTGAGTTTCACTTTCTATCTAACATGTGGTAGAGGGAACCGAGTCCTAACGTAGTGACATCATTTTCGGGAAAATAGAAATCCATTCTCCTGTATTCTGGGTTAAGTTTTCCTAGGGGGGAAACTCGCTTTCTCAGTCTTGTGTAGATCATACAGTTCAGGAGGGAATTTTTCTTCCGTGTTCTGTAACGCAGACGTGGGGAATATACAAAACAGTTCACCCTGGAACCACACAAATCAGATGCCAGCCATACAGAGCTAAAAGAACTGCAAACGCAGGAGAAATGTCAGTGCTTAGATCCTTGTTTCTTCTGTGACTGGGTTGAGAATGACAACAAGAAAAAAGTCAAGCCAATGGTTAAGGCGAAGATGTGAGGGCTCTCTCCGCAGCTCTCTTTAACAAGGAGAAAAAAAAAAGAACCCTAACGTGATCGGAGCAGGGAATTATGTCCGTAGCTGGAGCCTGAGAATTATCAATACAGGGGAAAGAAAATAAAGGGATGAGTTGGAGAGCTGGCTCTGCAAGGTAGGAGCACTTGCTCCTCTTGTAGAGAACCAGAGGTTTGGTTCTCGGCACCAGATCAGGAAGCTCACAAAAATGTCTGTAACTCCAATTCTGGGGGTTCTGACGCCCTCTGCTGGCCTCTGCAAACACTGCATGCACAGGGTACACAGACATACGTGCAGGTAAAACACCCATATACGTAAAATTAAAATAAAGGGGACATCTTTTAATTATTTCTCTTTGCTTGTCAACTGAAACAAGAACAAAGCAAAACTATATGTTGGAGGTAGGGAGGGAACTAGAAGTGAAAATGTGGGTTTATTTTGAGGAGTCCTTAAGTGATTGATGTGTTCCAGCTAAAAAAACAGCTCTATAGTCATGGGCAGCTTTGTGAGCGCCCTGTGCCAAGCGCTCAATCACGGTGCAGGAGTGAGACTCCGATTTAAAGCGCTGCCTTCCACTTTGCGAGACAAATAACTGGGTTGTGAGCCAGTCACAGTGAACAAGGCAGTGGAGAAATTCCCTTCCTTCAGGAAATGATTGACTTTTCTGGGTCCCTGGAATAAAATTAATTTCTAGAATTGCAGGGCGTAAGTGCAAAACAATCACGTTTTGAAGAGGCAATCCACGGATGCCTGTAGTAGGCCACTCAGTCTTCTCATAAGCAGAAATGGCAAGGTCTTCACTGACAGAACAAGCAAAAGACTGGAGCTGTCAGCTCTACACGTCTCATGTTTGGGGAAATGTTTACATAATTTTGCATGGATGGCAATGAAAACACAGGGTTTGTTTATAGGTTTCGGCATAATAAACAAAATGTAAAAACAGCTTTGAATATTACTTACAATAGACTAGAGGATGTGGCTTCAAATCTATGATTAAAAGAATGAGAAAAACATCTATTCAGGCGTAGGCCCAAAGTAATCCAATCCTGAATGCATGCGCTCTCACGAACACACATGCACATACCAGGCAGCGTTAGTTAAAGAAGAAAGGTTAGAAGTCACTTCCGATTGCAGAGCCTTGGAGCTGTATCCACTGCCGTTATCCCACCAGCTCACAGGCCTGTTAGAGCTCCTTCAGTAAGTCTGAAAGACTGTAGCTCTTGTCCCGGAGACTCAATTTCGCTGTTGCCGCAGGGGACAGCATTCCTGCACAATGCTAGGCACTCCCGATTCTAAAAGGAATGTCTGAAAAACACTTCTCAAACACAAGTGTTGTTTCCCTGGGCCTCTGTGGCCCATCCCACACTGGAACTCCACCTTGCCCATCCTACCCACTTGCTTTTTTATCTCCCCTTTGAAAGGATCCTCTGCTCATCCACACTCAGTCCTTCTCTCACCAACTCCCCAAACTCTGTTCCACAGCCTGGAAGCGGGATGCAAGCAGAATGTTTGCATGTGTTTTATGTCTCTGCAGTGGGCTTTCTGTCACTGTGACAAAATACCAGAGAAAATCAACGTTAAAAGAAGGAGGATTTATTGGGTCTTTGAGTTGCAGAGATTTCTTTCTTTCTTTTTTTTTTTGTGTGTGTGTGTGTGTGTGTGTGTGTGTGTGTGGCTGCCACACTTCTTGGATTGTGTTTAGGCAGCGCACTACAGCATGGAGCAAGCCACTTACTTCCAGGAATCCAGGGAGCCAAAACAGCCAAGCCTGAGAAAGGGCCAGTGTACCAATAACCCCTTCTAGAACACAACCTAGTAACCTCACCCCTCCTGACAGACGCCCCTTCCCCCGAAAGTTGGAGGCCTTTCAGGACACGTCAGCCCTAGAGCATGACTCTCTCATTCACATTTGTGAATTCTTGTTTTCAACCAACAGCTGTGGCCTCCATCCCAAGGGCAAGCCTTAGGAAGTCACCTGAATGAGCATTCCTAGTTCAGGGGAGGCACGCTGCTCCAGTTTGGTTTTCATGATGAATGGAGGACCTAGACTTGCAAGATGTCAGCAGCCCTTGAACCCACCCATGGGGGGGGGGGGTCTTCCTGTGCTTTCAGTGGTAGTTTACACCACTGAAAGTCTGAAGGTCACCACCAAACCACAGCTTGGATCCAAAGCTGCAGTCCCCGTGATAACCTGTGACCCCTGCGCTGTTTCACAGAGCACTGCAGGCGGCACCATCCAGGTGCCTCCTCAAGACAGGAACACGTTCTTTAAGACCCATTGAAGAGGGGCTTGTGAACGAGGTTCTAACAGCCCATGGGGGGAGGATTAAGCCTAATACAAAGTCCTAAGCTACAGAGACTTCTGCAGTCCGTCAGAGCCCACATCCACCCAAGAGCAGACGGAACGGTCAGCCACAACGCCCAAAAGAAAGCAAGTGCCCACAACTCTGAGTCGACCTGTCGTGCCTTCCTTGACAGGAGACCACTTCTAGATCAGTGAATTGGCTTTCTGCACTACAGCACACTTCAGTAGAAGATGCACAGATACCCAGACACCCCCACAGGCCCTGAAGAGTTAGCAAGGGTAGCTGCCAACTGTGTATACAAGAGGCACAGGGGCTGCCATCGGAATGAGTGGAGAGGGTGGGTGAGTTGTGTTGCATTTCAATCTGCACGAAGCAGCCATTACCGGATGAAGTCATTTCTTAAAGGACAAAATCCAGTGCTTATGACACTGTGGACAGGAGATGCTCCCTGTAACTTTCCATTTACCTGTCATTAGAGACAGCTACAGTAACAGAATGATGGGTTGACTATAAAGAGAGGCCTGCAGTGCTCAGGGAAACCAGAGGAGGGGACAGCCCAACCATGACAACACTGTCATCTCCACCCACTATAGACAAAACGCTTTAAATCCTGTTTGAGAGGCATGCTATGACAGGAAACCGTGGTGTTCACATTTGGCTTAGTGAGCAAGATTCACACCACAGACTCACTGGGTCACTTTGATTAATAATATCATGTTGGACTAATACCTCATCAGAACCCTTCAGCTGGCTGAGCAGGGCACTATACAAACACAAACGCCCCCTTGTCCCCCTTAACCAAACAGCCTTAGATCAGGCTCTCAATTCGTATAACTCCAAGTTTCCTCATTCCTAAAAGGGAGAGCTGCGAAGCCAGAAGGCACCCATGCTGTGCACGATGTCTTTGTGTCTCCATGATGAGGATCAGGTTTTACAAGGGTGCTCGCTTGCATTCCCATGATGCTCCCCGGGATGGAATCTATCAGATCTCATGACTTTTCTTAAGCGGCACGAGGCCGTATGGCTGGACTAGAAACATGACTTCCTATAGCAGAGCTGGCTGTGTTGTGCTGACGATACAGGCTTGCCACATGCTGTCAAAAAGCCCCACCCAGATTTATAACTAGAATAGTAAGTGGAATGTATATTGGGGGTATATGGTATACATCAATGCTTTTAAGAATTTGAGCAATAAGAGGTCAGGAGCCGGGGGGGGGGGGGGGGGGGTGCTCAGCTTTGCCAATACTGTTTAACAAGACTTTAATCAGGTTAATTGCTTCCCTGGGTCTCACTTCCTTAACCTATAAAATGGAGACAATCGTAATCTGCCTTACAGATCTGGGGAGAAGAGTACTTGAAGTTTTGTCCTGAAAGTACTTAGTGTAGTTCCAAGTATCTCGATATAAATACATCAAAGCTATCATCAACACCATCATGATTTAAGATTTGGGATTTGGGTGGGGGGAAGGGTGTGCACGCTCACAAGCATACATGCACACACAAGATAAAAGGGGGATGAAGAACGCCTATGCTGTATATTTGTGGTATAAGCTCACAGGACATGTATGTGAAGGTTTATATCCTGTGCATTGAAGAGCACAAAAGAGAATAGCAGACATCCTGCTCCATCACTTGTTAATATTTCTAATATATGGGTACTGGGGATTTGAACTCAGATGTTTGTGCAAGTAAAGCAAATACTCTCACCCACTGAGCCCTCTCCCCAGACCCCAGTGTAAGTTTTATGCAGCAGCTCTCATAAAATCTGTCAGCGTACTCCGAGAGCAGGCACTACGCGATGCACCTCCCAGGAATCCAGAGGTACTTTGCTTCTCCACAAATTCTCCAGAAACAGCACATGGTGGGCGAGTGTTCAGCATCATCCTTCACTTGACTCCTTAGATCTAGTTCTCCTCAGAGATGTGTCTATTCAGCAAGCAATGCAGCACTTAATGAGAGCCAGACCCTTCTGAACACTTAGCATGTCTGCAACCCCAGGAGTTAGATCACCTCCTCCCTGAAGGAGGTGAGGAAACTGAGTCACAACAAGGTGCAAGAGCACACGCCAGAGCTGTTACAACAGGAAGTATGTGCAGAGCTGTGGTCCGTTTCTAGGCAGATTGGCCCAGAATCGTGCCTGGGTTCATAAGACAGCCTCACACTCTACCTTCTCACACTGGCTCCTCCTCAAACTCCACCTCCCCCCCCCAAAAAAAAAAATTGATCTGCTGTCTACTCAGACCCTCCACGCCTTCTACTGTATCCTAAACCATCATTCATCTTCTAGATTCCACACTCTGGACTACAGCCTGGGATATCAAGGCGGCCTGTCCTAATTTTGTACACACATGTGACTTCACCTACCCCACTAAGCTGCGGTCGCCAGGAGACGTTCTCAAGCTTTGTATTTTGTTCTTACGATCATCCGCCTACCTTAACACAGTTCAGACATCTTACGAGGGAGAATGATGAGTGGTGTCAATCTGATCTCATCACTCCCTCCCCACCCACTCACCCCCCCCCCGCGTTCCCCACCTCCTATCCCTGAAAAATAGAAGACACGGTATTTTTCCGCTAGTCTAGCATGCCATCTTGTGGTTATTTCCTTAAACAGTTTACAAATACTGTGCTTTAGAGGCGATCCACTATACAACTAAACAGAAATGAGCTAGGCACCGGAGAGCAGGAAGAAGCAGGTGATATCAGATCAGCTGAATCCCCTTTACACCCGAGAAAAAACAAATGTGTGACTACATAAACTTTCTTTCCTAAAAAGGAAATGTCAAGGGTCAACCGCACCAGATGCCGAGCATGTGCTGGCATCCCATTTCATGCCTGGCAATTAACCCCTGAGTAGGCAAGACTATTTCTCTCTGGCCTCATTTGCTTAATATATTTTAACGTTGAGGGTACACTAGACCTTTGAATTATTTCCTTATCATATGAAAATGAAGATGTAAAAATTAATCTCCCGTTTCCGATGCCAATATGTCAGTTAGGATTCCCATTTAAACACCATCCCACAGAAGGATGCCTGTCCTCAGCACTGAGATTTTCACTTAATAATTCATGTCTTCTTGGGGTAACATTATTGACCAATGTAGATACCTTTGTTGAAAGACTTTTTTTTTTAAGAAAATCACTTTTAATTTGTTTACAAATCTGTGGGTTTCATAAGGCTTCGCCATACCTCTTTGATTTTGGTTAACACACCCGTCCTGTCTTCTACCCTCATTGAAACTTAAGATAGCAGTATTCTCTACAGGTGACTGGTCAGAAAGTCCTCAGAGGCATTCAAAACCAACAACACAAGCCACTGTCATTGCTCTTGGTTGCCCTCCCATAACTAGACAGTAAAACCCTACTGAGAAAGACACCACATACTTGAAGATATGGAGAAATCACTCTTGACCTAACCAGGAAGCTGTGATCCTGCTGGCTAGCTTTCATCACATCGAAAGGTGCAGTGCAGGCTGGTGGGGGAGTAAAGATCTTGATGGTCTGAGCCAGAGCTTCAGCTTGCGGACAACACCCACCACTGGGGCAGGATTGCCCACTGATACAACAGTGATGAGACTGTTTATGGGGTGTGGTGGTTTGAGTAGGAATGCTCCTATAGGCTCACATATTTGAATGCTTGGTGATCAGAGAGTGGTGATATTACAATGGATTAGTAGGTGTGGTGTTGTTGGAAGTATGTCATTGGAGATAGGCTTTGGGGTTTCAAACAGCCCAAACCAAGCCCAGTTTCTTTTCTTTCTCTTTCTCTCCCTCTCTGTGTCTCTGTCTCTGTCTCTCTCTCTCTTCCTCTCTCCCTCCCTCCCTCTTTCTTCCCCCTGTCTGTAGATCCTGATATAGAACTCTCAGCAACTTCTCCAGCACCATGTCTACCTGCATGGCACCATGCTCCCCACCTTGATGATAGATTAGACCTCAAAAACTGTAAGCCAGCCCCAGTTAAATGCTTTCTTTTATAAGAGTTGCAATGGTCACGGTGCCTCTTCACAGCAATAGAACTCCGACTAAGACAGGGGTTAACCAACCAGTTTCTTATTAGATCTAAAGCCTGCTCATAGGACAGAATTGCTACCTAGCACTGTAAACATGATCAAAATCCATGGCTAGAGAAGTCATGGGCCCTAGGGGAGAATCCATTGATGCTGATTTGATAAATGGACATTCTAAATACTCATGCTTTTTAATCCACAGGTTTGTGCTAAATTTAGCTTCTTATTGCAAACTCAACTGAGTAGTGTGCTGAGGATGAGTAATGGTGAGTGCTGGGCTAGAGATGGACCATCTATCTCACTCTCAAGCCCCGGGATGAGGGGGGGGGGTCGCAGGAGAGAGTGTTAGAGCTGGAGGCTGATGGGGCTGTGAAAGTGTTTCCTCCAGACATGACTTGTTGCACTCATGAACTCACAGCAGCTATAGTTACATGCACTGGTGTGAACCAGTCAGAGATTCCGGCATGGAGTCAGGGAGGGTCTCCCAAAGCCCCATCAGTGTGAAAGAAAGACAGACAGGAGTTTATTACAGACTAAAGCTGGACACCCTCAAGGGGTGATAATGGCCACTGGCCAAAGGAACCCTTGCAGACCCAATACTCTCCAGGGGTGATAAAGCTGACAGAGTAGATGGAGGGGCCCTTGTAGACTTCAGCACTCTCAAGAGGTGGGAATGGATGGTGCTTGTTTACATTTTAGGCATACTTTAGGCTGTTTTAAAATGTCTCTGGGAGGGAGTTTCCTAAAGACTTTACCTGTCCAGATGATTGACAGGTCTTGTGGCTTTGAGAAGGGGCAATGGCATAGCCTCATTCTTTATCAGAAAGTCTCCATATGGTAATCTGATGAGTTTGGGGACTCCTAGGACTAGGTTTAGTTATTTCTTTGCTAATGACCTTCTGGGTAGCTCAGCATGTCACAAATCCCAGGACCTGATAAAGACTCAATTCCATTCATCTAACCAGTAATTTGGTCCTTGGCTTTAAAGGTATTCATTCCAAGGGAGAAGTCCAGCCTGAAGGTCCGCTTATCCTATTGATATGTAGGCAGCTACCAAGCATCAAAGTTCGACCAAGGAGGTATGATATAGGACACTGTGGTGGCAGAAAGGACAAGCTTGTTTTCTGTTTAAGGCTACCCAGTCCATTTATAAGCCATATTAAGGGCTTTAGTCCAAATAGAATGCCCATTCTGAAGGATGAGTTAGAGAAGGATATAACCACATAGATCCTCAGGGACAGTGAGAGATGTGGCCTGAGAGGGATGAGAAAGAAAGCTCGTCTACTGTGGCTGCCCCGGCAGGAAAATTAGAGAAAGTGTGAATGTTTCAGAACAGGAGACAAAGCTCCAAAATACAACGAAAGGAAACCTACCATAGGGAAAGAATAGCGATATTACACAGCCCTGAGAGAGGAATGGGAGCTTCAAAGAGCAGACCTGGTTTTCAAAAAAAAAAAAAACAGTCAGTGACATGGACAGCAGGCTTGAAGAAACCCATGCATGATACTAGTGTTTAAAAATAAAAACAGACAAAAATAAATAAAGTCGAGAAAATATAAGTATATAGAAGGGAGCAGATAATAGACTATTTATTGCATGAATGATGTTCTTGCAAGATGAGAGGAAATTTAAAAGAGAAAATAGTATCTAGCTACGTGTGAAGAGTGATTTAGAGTAAAGGCCAGGGGGATGGTTATCTGGTGGCATAATGGTTTTTCAATTTCCCAGGAAAAATGTCGTAAATGTTATCACAAATATTACACCTTAGGATAGTGTCTGGCAAGGTGCCAGAGAGAGGGCTTGGCAGCTAAGAAAGCGAATTGTTTTCACAGAGGATTTGAGTTGGGTCCCAAGCACGCACACTGGGCAGCACCGGCTTCTCTTTCGGGGGACCTGATTTGGTTAGCAGCACCCACATGCTGGCTCATAACCAGTTATGACTCTAGATTCAAAGGACTCAGTGTTCTGTTGTGTCCTCTGTGAAAGAACCACACACATGTGGCACACAGCCAGGGAGACACATACACGTGAATGAAAATAAGTCGCTGTTTTATAAAGAGAATCTTGCATGTATAAGAGAGGTAAGAAATAGTTCCTGCAACAAGGCAGGATAACATCATTCCCTGGCTTCTCAGGGCTGAGATGTGAACTCCCGTAAGGACTGTGTCTGTTTAGTTTGGACAGAGAACTGTGGATTTATAAAATAGGACATCTGCCAAACAGAAAATGCGCATCAATGTATTCGTCCCACACTTCTCCCCAAACTCCCCACCCATCCCACAGACTACTCTACATTTCTACAAGGTGACTAAAAACAACTCAAAAGGAAATTTTTCTCAAGCCCAAACCCCAATGTTCTCCTGAATATCATGTCCTTGTTTCCTCAAACTATTAAGCCCTTGCCGCACAAGCATGGATCATAGGTCCTGAGAGCCCACATAAAGCTGGACACAGTAGCTCACGTGTCTAGCCCCCAGCATACTGGTGAAATGGGAGGTGGAGACGAGAGCTACTGGAAGTTTGCAGGCCACTTAGCTTGGCCTAGGCAGCAGCCAAGAAGATACCTTGTGATAAACACAGTGGAAGGCAAGGGCCAATATGTGAAGCTGTCCTCTGACTTCCATCCATGTGCTGTAGAATGTGTGTGTACAGACACACAGATTGGGAGGGTCTTTCTTTTTCTTTTTTGTTTTGTTTTCAAAAACAGGGATTTTCTGTGTAACCTTGGCTGTCCTAGACCAGGCTGGCCTTGAACTCACAGAGATCCTACTACCTCTGCCCCCAGGAGTGCTGGGATTAAAGGCATGGGCCACCACACCACACTCTGAATGAAGTCTTTTTAAAATGTATTTTCTAGTTAGGGAAAGTAGAGGGTACGTTGGGTTCAGCACTGACATTCTCTGGGAAGTTTAGGAATATCATTGACTCTGTTTTGAAAACACCTCTCCGGAGTCCCACTAGGCTGTAAACGGAGCATGCATTATCTTCTCCCCTGCTCCCAACTCTTCACATTTCCGCCGTTTTTGCCAGGATTATCCAGACAGCTTTGTAACTTCATCTGCTGTCATCTGTCATCCTTACCTCTAGTTGTCTACCCTCAGGGTGTTCCTAGGATTTATCATCTAACCCAGGATATATGATGGTGAATAGGACCCCAGCAGGTAAACACTGGGGCTGTCTCAGACAAGACAGTCACCATACTGAATCTCAGAAGTCAAATAAAAGGAAAGAGAGAAAGACAGACAGACAGTCAGACAGAAGTGGGGGTGCAGGTGGAGGGCAGGAACCTGTTAGCTGAGCAATGGGAACAACCAAGGCTGCCCTAGGCAAAGGCTGACAAAGACTATAACTGAAAACCTTGAGGCTCTTGCAGCTGGCCTTGGGCTTAAGCCAGGTCTGGAAGAATCCATTAACCAACAAAGTGTGCCTTCTGGGACTCCTGGCTCCAAAGTGTCTGCACAGTTTCCCTGGAGATTCTTTTTGAACATACATTCACCTGGATCTGGGAAAGAATAACGCCTATCTGGTCAATGACAACTCAAGCAAGGGATGCCATCTGTACTTAATGCCATTTTCTGAAGTCACTCAAAAGCAATTCACACACACTGTTAGGCAATGCATCCATAACTAAGGCCCACTTAATGGGAGTTCACTTATTAAATTAAACTTTGAGAGCTGAAGCAATTAGCTCAGCAATCTAGAACACTTGCTGCTCTTACACAGGACCTGAATTCGATTCTCAGCCTCACATTGGCTGGTTCACAAACACTTGTAACTCTAACTCCATGAGAGGGTGTTCTGTCCCCTGGACTCTATGGGTCCTATACTTATATGTGCACACATACACACACACACACACACACACACACACACACACACACAAAGAGAGATAGAGAGACAGACAGAGAGATAGACACACACACACACAAAGAGAGAGATACACACAAACACACACACACACAAAGAGAGATAGAGAGATAGACAGACACAAACACACATACACAGAGAAACACAAAGAGACAACCACAACTACACACACATAGAGACATATGCCCATACCTAATTAAAAATAAAATTAAATATGTAAATTTAAGTGAAATTTAAAAATGCAAGCAAATAAATACATGAGGAAAAAATTCAAATTGGTTAACAGATTTAGACCTTGGGAATCTTCAAATACTGGACAAATCCAACTAATATTTCAAAAGTAAACATGACATAAAAATAGGGACCATGCCCAAATTATAAAAGAAGATTCTATGAACTCTGTGGGAAGGGGACAGCAAAGAGAGGGTACAAGTTTTCATCACTCAAGTGTGTTTTATTCCAGGTCTTGGCCTGGTGGTTGGGTTATAGACGTTTGGTTATTTTTACATATCTTAGTGCACAATAAGTATTACAAACCAGTTCTATTTTTTAAAATAACATGGAATACCATTTAAGCACTTACAAATCTTTCTTAATGGACTTCTAAGACGCTTCTTATTCCAGCAAACACTCGTGTCTAAGGCAATCCTTAGACATAAAACTTAGCATCACCAGTGTAATAACCAGCTGCCTGCCTACACTTTCCCTTATCTGAGCCTGATCCAGTTGGGCGACCTGACTTTGAGCTGTGGATAGGGGCTACCATGCTCTTTCCTTCATTTCCTTCCCTGATTTTTCTTATACTGATTGAAAGCTGAGTTCTAGAGACTTCTGATCCTACTTGCTACCCAGAAAACTGTAAGCCAGGCCCTTCATGAAGCATCATAGAACACCCCAGTGTGTGTCAAGAAAGACCTAAATATGTTGTCATGTTAAGTAGAGCTCAAGAAAACCACCTGCTGCATCATCCCTCTACCTACCAGCCCCAAGCTCACAGTAAGATCTTCCACTAGTGTTAAAAGTGTTTCTCTTCAGTAGAAGATAGCCAAGGGTCAGTGGAAAGCTTTTCAGGATGATCACGCCCTAAATGGAAGATGTGGTTCTCTGGAAGCCAAGACCATGTAGCAAGAAGATGCATAAGCAAGGTCCCATCAATGTCTCCAAATAATCCCAAGACAACCACAAGAGATACCCTTACCCATAAGACAAGCAGATTATGTCAAGAGAGCGTGTGTTCCTGAAAACAAAACAGTTTATTTGTATTAAAAATACTAGAGAGATTTAAATCTTTGGAAGGTTTGAAAACAGTTCAAATGAGAGAGGGTAATATATTGTATGCATACATTACATAATATATATGTATATCAGTCTGGGCACTCCAATTTTTTAAATAAAAGCAATTATGGGAAGATATAAGTAAATTCAGAGAAGGAAAGCAGAACATTTGCTTCTAAGAATGTCTTAGGATCAGAGGGAATGCAGTTAGAGATGAAGCAGGCCCATAATATTCTCAGAAAAACAGTAAAAGGCAGACTCATTCCAGGAAACCCATACACAATGGCATTTCAGGACATTACAGAGGTATGGGAAAACCATTCTGAGGCTTTTACGATTAATACACTGTGAACTGAACTTTTAACTCACTCTGTGTCAGCCCACAAGTCCATCCCCTTCAGTGCTGTATGTCTTTGTTAAATGGCCCGAACACAGTGACTCAAATATTGATAGCTGCTTAATTTTCTCACCTCTCATTTATCAGAGTGTCCTGTTTTCTCTGTTTCCACAAAGCCTCGTATTTATCCCCTTTCTCATCTCCCTCCATTCAAACCTACCTTCTCTCTCAATTCCCTCCTGGTCTTTTCTCCCCGGAGATCTATTTGAATGCACATAAAATCCCGTCACTCCTATAACTATAACCCTTTAACTATTTTCCATTGTTTTTTTTTTAAATAATACATTGTAAATTTAATTTTTCCATGTATTTCATGGATATTTTACCTACATCTGTACCTGTACCATGTGAATGCCTTTGGGATGCCTGCAGAGGCCAGAAGAGGGCACTACAACCCCTAGAACTATAGTTGCAGGTGTTGGTGAACCACCATGTGGGTGCTGGGCACTGAACCTGGATCCTTTGTAAGAGCAACAGGAGCTCTTAGCCACTGAGCCATCTGTCCAATCCCTTAAGAGTATGTTTTATTCTTTGGAAATTCCTCACATTTATATTACATTTATATAACATTGCTCCTAGCCCATCTATTACTGTCTCCCTCTAACTACTCTTAATGTCCCCATGCCATCTCCCTCTCAAATTCTTCTACCTGTCAATCAGTTTATTTATCTGTACTATCTATCTGCCTGTATGTCTCAACCAACCATCCATCCATCTATGTATCTATGTGTCTATGTATGTATGTATGTATGTATGTATGTATGTATGTATCTATCTATCTATCTATCTATCTATCTATCTATCCATCTATATATCTATCTTCCTACCTACCTGATATTAGTACCTCCCAGTCCAACTATCACTGCCGATAGGCACAGGGGTGTGTAGTCATTCACCATACAGTGGGCATGAGCAGCCTTTTCGGGTACATCTCCCCAAAGGAGAGTGAGCCTTCCTTCCACAACAGCCAGCAGCAGAGAAGCCAGTAGCTTCTCTTTAAGACCGAGGCCTTGGAAACTTCTCCACCCATGCTGATGGTTTCACTGGCTTGACCTTGTCAAGGTTTTATGGATATAACTATAGCTTCTGTGAGTCGAGAAAAGCAACAGTCCCATCGTGTGTAGAAGTCAGTGTCGCACAGATCTCCTCCCGAGCTGCAGGCTCTTATGTCTTTCCTGTCCCCTTTTCCACAGAACTCCCTGAGCCAGAGGAGGTGTGGAGGCTGATATAGATGACCCATTCTCAGCTGAGTGCCCAGAGGTATTAATACTCAGCACTGCAACCCGTTCACTGTCCATAAGACACCATCTCACAATATAGACCATAAGCTAACCAAAAGACTTTCAAGAGCTGAAGGGATGACTCAGTCGTTAAGAGCATTGTCTGCTCTTCCAAAGAACCTGGGTTCAATTCCCCGCACCCACATGACAGCTCACAACTCTCTGTAACTCCAGTTCCAAGACATCAATTATTTTTTCAAAAAATTTTACTGGATCAAGAATGCAAGCTACATACATCTGACAGCAACACATGAATGAGTTGTAATTATGAGTCTCTTTGACAGCCTTAAGTAGGAGGATAGATCTCTTTACATGAGGGTCTCAAAAACCAGGAGGGTATGGGAAAGGTCTGTGTCTGAGTGATGTCCTCAAAAGCTTATCCGTGTGCCCCTGAATCTTGGAGTTCCAGAGAGCCACAGCTGAGACCCCTTTTAGTCCAGGTTTGTTTAATCCATACAACAGATTTGAGTTCATCTTTGCAGGTTGTACCAACCTATGGCATTCCAATGAGGCAGGTTTCTCCAGTTCATCCCAACATAAAACCACCTTCCCACTGTTCTAACTCCATCTTTGTTGCTATGGAAAGACACCCTGATCAAAAACAAACTTTGGGAAGAGAGGGTTTATTTGCCTTACAATTCCTTGATGCAGTCCATCAGAGTGGGAAGTCAAGGCAGGAAGACAGAGAGAGGGAAGAAACAGCGGGCAGAGTCTTTATGGTGGTATCACTAAGAGGCAGGAGTGGGACAGGGTGACATTTTGAAGAAAATAAGTAGACTCTGGATACTTGCGCCCAGTGGCTGGCACTTAACCTTAGAATGATTAAGGAAGGTTAATAGTGGCCCCTGGTATGAACACGTCCCCCTTTTTCAACGGGATGGCTTCCACTTTAGCTCACTGATCCTTGGGGAAATGTGTGGAAACATTTCAGTAAATGCAAGTCCTTATTACAGAGGTGGAGGCAGAGAAGACGGTCAGTTCTGGCAGAGGATATGTGATAAGGGGTGCTGTGTGCATAAAGAACTTCATCCAACAAAAGCCATTCAGGTCCTTACAAAACTGCTGCACTCTTAGCATAGGAGTTATTTACTTTTCTCATCGCTATAACAAAAGGCCTGACGAAAATAATCTAAGGAAGGAAGGGTTTATTCCGAATCACAGCTTTAAGAGTCCAGTCCACCATGGAGGGGAAGGTCCTAGCTGTGTGAGGCAGAAGCGTGAGATAACTGAGCGTGTTACCATCACAGTCAGAAGCAGAGTGGGGTAATGACTGGTGCCTGGCTTGTTTCTTCTTCTTCTTCTTCTTCTTCTTCTTCTTCTTCTTCTTCTTCTTCTTCTTCTTCTTCTTCTTCTTCTTCTCCTCCTCCTCCTCCTCCTCCTCCTCCTCCTCCTCTTCCTCCTTCTCCTCCTTCTCCTCTTTCTTCCTCCTCCTCTCTCTTCTCTTTCTCCTCCTCCTCTTCCTCCTCCTCTCTCTTCTCTTTCTTCCTCTTGTGCTCCTATCATTATCATTATTATCATTAAGTCCATAGCTCAAGCCCATGGGGATGATGTTGTCCATGTGTTTGGGGCCAGTCTGCTCACCTCACTCAAACCTGTCTGCAGTTGCCCCCGGGACAAACCCAGACATGTGCCTCCTGGGTGAGTCAGTCAAAATGAGACATCACAGTTCTCCTATCAAGTCGACACCCTAACATATCATTTCATAGTTAATGTTTCACGTGTGTGTGTGTGTGTGTGTGTGTGTGTGTGCGCGCGCGCGCGCGCACAGGCAAATGTGTGTATCTGTGCTCATAGGAGTGCAGGCATGTGAGGGGGACAGAAGTTGACACCGAGAGTCCTTCCTGATCATACCGCTTCATGTTTTAGGTCTGTCAATGAGCCCACAGCCCCCTGATTTAGAGCTTCAGCAAACTATTCCTGGGTATCCCCAGTCTCCTCCTCCTCAGCACTGGGATTACAGGTGGGGTGCCGCAGCTACTGAGCTTTAAATTGGTGCTGGAGTTCTGAACTTGGGTCCTCATATTTGTGAAGCATTTACTTTACCCAATGAGTCATGCGACAAGACCCTGTAGCCCTCAGCCTGGGATTCCAAAAGGAATGAAGTGTACTGTTTGAGCAAAGAAGCAGATTCCTTCCAAGATGAGCTTTACTGGCGAGCTGAAGCATGTTCAGTAAACAGAAGGAATGCCATATACGGCGGGAGAAGTGATTTCAACTCTGAGGAACCTGGGAGACTTTTGGAATTTTCTGAGGATATGATACTTAAATGAAGCTGAAAAATAATTTTCTACAGTTTTTTGTCATTCACCGAAAGGCAGTGAATTGGCCAGACATTTTTTTCCACTTCTCACTCTGTAGTAATATGAAGGTTTTAAAAATGTTTGCACGGTGTTTCATCCCAGGTTGAGATCTCAGCGCTGCATGTAATTAATTCTCCTTTCCTTTTGGAGTCACTTCTAAGTTGGGTTTAGAAGTGCAAGATTATCAGGGGAATCCTGTGCTGGAAATCAATGAACTCTCAAGAGCATGAGCACACAGGTGCCAGCTGGAAGGGCTCCCATGGGTAGAGCTTGGGACAACTTGAGATTTAGTAACAGAGTAATGACGCCAATGGACTAAAGTACTTTGAATAAAGACTCCAGGAGTCAACTCCATAGAAATACTTAAAGCAGATCGAATAGGCAAAAAGAAATCTGCCAGGAAAAAAGGAAATCACCGTTTCTCATCTCCAGGCCAAGCCAAATTCACACATGATGTAATTTGAAAACGGAGGGTTTGAATATGTTTGGGGCATAATATTCTCAGTCCCAAAGTTTATCCCTTCAATAACTTAGCATAATCAGGAAGTATGATTTTATAATTCAGAGTCCCAAAAGGGGTCAGTGGGAGTGAGAGAGGGACAGAAGGGAGTGTTGGGTTAAACATATGCATGTATATATAAACATAATTATGTATAATTAATAATCAATATATGTTCATGAGAAGGAAGGTTTGAATTTTAAATTGATAGTTAATTTTTTTCTTCCTAAGACAATCATATGGCTTTTATTCCTTTGATCTGATAATGTAATGGACTCTATTAATAGAGTACTAAAATTAAAAAAAAAAAAAAGAGGCCCAGGGACTAGAGAGACATCTCAGTGGTCAAAAGAACATACAAAGAACGTGAGTTCAGTTCCCTGCAACCACACTGGGCAGCTCACAACCACCTGTAATTCCAGCTCCCATGGAACTGGTGCCCTTTTCCTGTCTCTGAGGACACAGGCATACATGCGCATGCACACACAGAAACATTAACACATTCATACCGCCCCTCGACCCACGCATAGATGACAACTAGATAGTTGAAGTTCCCAGATGCCACCTCCCTTACCAGTTAGTCCCACTTAGGTAACCAGTAGTCGCAATGCCTTCTTGTCCAGTGGGGTATACCGTACACAGCTGTAATGTGCTATCCCACAAGTGTTTGACGTAAATCTAATTGTGAGGAAAGATCAGCGCAGCCCAGAATGACGGGCACTCTGCAGACTTACTGAGTCTTCAAAATTTGAACACCACAAAAAGATATATAAATAAATAAACCATAATACAATCAATGTTATCAGTACTGTTCTAGCTTATAAGAAACCAAAAGCATAGAACCTTTGACGTCATACATCACCCTTGATTGGCTCCTGAATTAAAAAGTACTAACAGGGACAGAGAGATGACTTAGGAGGTAGAGGCTCCTGTTGCCAAGCCTGACAACCTGAAGTCAATCAACTTCAATAAAAGTAAAAATAAAGGGGTGTGTGTGGAGGGAGAGAGTGCCAATAGCATGAAAAGATTCATGACATAATTGGAGAGCTTTGACCACAGTGGTACCAGACATTACTGCAGCTCTCATAACACTGAGGGAAATGCCCAGGGGCTGGAGACATGCCTTAAGGTTAAGCAAGAACATTTGCTTAACCTGTATAAGAGGGCCCAGTCCTCAGAACCACAGAAAGTCTTTATTTTTGGAGATGAAAGCAGATGAATTCATTAATGAAGGTTATGGTGACACAGCTTTGAAACATGAACACATGGAAAATGTAAGAACACATGGAAAACATCTTGTCTACAGCAACCTCTTCTTTCAAATTTTCTATAGGCTCAAAATTCAAAGATAAAAGGGAAGGGAACTGAACTTTTAAAAACAAAAGCTTACTCCTTTCTCCACATTCTCTCCAGCATGTGTTGTCACTTGAGTTTTTGATCTTAGCCATTCTGATGGGTGTAAGGTGAAATCTCATGGCTGCTTTGATTTGCATTTCCCCAATGGCTAAAGGCATTGAGCATTTCTTTAAGTGTTTCTCTGCCATTCAATATTCCTCTATTGAGAATTCTCTGTTTAGCTCTGTGCCCCATTTTTTTAACTGGATTACTTGATTTGTTGCTGTTTGACTTCTTTTTTAGATATATTTATTTATTATTTATACAGTATTCTGCCTGCATGTGTGCCTGCAAGCCAGAAGAGGGCACCAGATCTTGTTATAGATGGTTGTGGGCTATCATGTGGTTGCTGGGAACAGAACTCAGGACCTTTTGAAGAATGGCCAGCACTCTTAAACTCTGAGCCATTCCTCCAGCCCCCTGTCTAACTCCTTGAGTTCTTTATATATTCTGGATATTAGCCCTTTCTCAGATATAGGGTTGGTGAAGATCTTTTCCCAGTGTGTAGGCTGTCATTTTGTTCTGATGACATTGCTGGTGGGAATGTAAACTTGTACAACCACTTTGGGTGCTTTCTCAGAAAATTAGGAATAGCGCTACCTCATGATCCAGCTATACCACTCCTAGGCATATATCCAAAAGGTGCTCAAGTATACAACAAGGACATTTGCTCAACCATGATTGTAGCAGCTTTACTCGTAATAGCCAGAATCTAGAAACAACACAGATGTCCATCAACTGAGGAATGGATACAGAAATTGTGGTACATTTACATAATGGAATACTACTCAGCAATTTAAAACAAGGAAATCATGAAATTTGCAGGCAAATGGTAGGAACTAGAAAAGATCATCCTTGTGTCAGGTATCCCAGAAGCAAAAAAGATACACATGGTATATACTCACTTATAAGTAGATATTAGACATATAATATAGGATAAACATACTAAAATCTGTATACCTAAAGATGCTAAGCAAGAAGGAGGACTGTGGGTAAGATGGTCAATCCCATTCCGAAAGGCAAACAGGATAGACATTGGAAGAGGGAGAAAACAGGGAACAGAACTACAACAGGGGCCTCTGAAAGACTCTACCCTGCAGGCTATTAAAGCAGATGCTGAGACTCATAGCCAAACTTTGGGCAGAGTGCAGGGAATCTTATGAAAGAAGGAGGAGATAGAAAGACCTGGAGAGGACAGGAGCTCCACATGGAGAGCAACAGAACCAAAAAATCTGGGCACGGGGATCTTTTCTGAGATTGACAATCTAACCAAGGACCATTCATGGAGATAACCTGAACCCCCTGCACAGGTGTAGCCCATGGCAGCTCAGTCTCCAAGTGAGTTCCCTAGTAAGGGGAACATGGGCTGTCTCTGACATAAATTCAGTGGCTGGCTCTTTGATCACCTCCCCCTTGGGTATGGGGCAGGTTTACCAGGCCACAGAGGAAGACAATTCAGCCAGTCCTGATGAGACCTGATAGGCTAGGGTTAGATGGAAGGGGAGGAAGACCTCCCCTATCAGATAGACTGGGGGAAGGGCATGAAAGGAGAAAAGGGAGGGAGGGGGCTACAGCTGGGATACAAAGTGGATAAACTGTAATAAGTAAACAATACATTTTTTTTTAAAGAGAAGGAAGCTTTCTTTCCTCACTCAGAAAGGGGGTAGGGAGAGAAGAGTAAAGGAGGGAAAGGAGGTTAAAGAGGAGGAGGAATGGATTGTCACTCCAGAGGCCTTTATTATAGTCAGCGCTGCCGCCAAAACCTCATTGGGGCTTGAGGCGAGAGGCACATTGTCAACATCTCTCATGGAGAAACGCAACAGCAAAGACACACACTTCCGCTAACACAGCCAGAAAGGGGCAGAGGCGTAGCTCCACGCGGAGTCACAGTCCTCCTCCTCCTCTGTACTAAGTCTCAACTGTCATTTGCAGGTGGTGGGAATGTCAACAAACTCTCCCAAAGACTTCTGCTCGTGGGAGATGTAATAAACGTCGTGGGGACGGAGAGACGGCCTCTGGGTTAAAAAAGCAATGGTGGCACAAAGCCTATGGGAGCAACCAACCAGTGCCTGACTTGCCTTAAGGGCCGCTCCAGAAGATGGATCCCAAACCCAATACTGCTTTTCGCAGAGGACTTAAGGTATGTCCCCATCCAGTATCTGAGTCCAGTATCTCACAGTCAGCTATGACTCTAGCTCCAGGGAATCTGATGCCTTTTGCCTCTGAAGGAACACACACATGCACCACATGCACACACACACACACAGACACACACACACACCAAGATTAAATCTTTAAGAAGAATAAACCTTATTTGGTTTTACCCTACATCTGTGGGTTATCTAGTCTCTGGTTCTTGAGCACTCAGGCAGTGTTGGATATGGGTTCCATCTCATGGAGTGGGCTTTAGGCAAATCGGACATTGCTTGGTCACTCCCATAGGCTTTGTGCCACCATCGCCCTAACATGTTTTGCAGGCAGTATGCCATTGCAGAGCAAAGGGTTTGTGGCTGACTTGGTGTAGCATGCAGAGTACCTTCCCGTAGTAAAGATACTGGAACCTAGGTGTGATGGCGGCATGTAGGTACTAGCTCCATCTCTCCATGTTCAGTGAGTTATGTGGGTGTTATCTTAAGTAATGGTGTGGGATGTCTTGGTGGATTAGTTGAGATTTCCATGGGACCCCTTTGGCCAACCACTCAGTTGGATATAACCTAGTTCCGGTACTGGCTTCATTTGGTGACAAGAGATGGCCAGGTGGGACTCTGTCTCATTATTTGACCTCATTGGGATCACCTTCATGTCTTTTAGAAAGCTTCCACTGCACTAAGAGTTCATACCACTCCTCAGTTCTAGCTGTCTCTCCATATATTCTCTCCGTCAAACCCATTTCCCTATTCTCCCCCCCCCATACTCCTGTTCCTGTCTCCCTAGCCTAGCCCTCAGTCCATCAATAAAATCTACTCTATTTCCCCCTCCCTGGGAGACCCATGTGTGCCCCCTCATCCTTTTCTCTATACCTAAGTTTTCTGGGTCTATGAACAGTGGTTTGGCTAACATTTATTTAATGGCCAGTATACAAATATGAGAGACTATATACCAGATTTATCTAAGTCTGAGTTACCTCACTCATGATGATTTTTTTCTAATTCTATCCATTAGCCTACAAACTTCATGATGTCATTTCTTAACAGATGAGAAATATTTTATTGTGTAAGTGTATCAGATGTACTTTATATAATCTTCTGCTGAGGGACTCTAGGTTGTTTCCAGTTTCTGGGTATTATTAAAAAAGAGGATGGACCATCCTTTAAGTATATATGCCCAAGAGTGCTATAGCTAGGAAACCATCATTCTGATTTTCATAATGGCTGTACAAGTTTGCCCTCCCACCGGAAATGGATGAGTGCTCCTCTTACTCCACATCTTTGCCAGCATGAGCTGTGATTTGTGTTACTGGTTTTTGCCATTTTGACAGGTGTAAGATGAAATCCCAAAGTAGTTTTGATTTGCATTCCCCTGATGGCCAAGGGTGTTGAACATTTATTTGTTTCTCAGCCATATACTAGATACTACTGGTTTAAATATAATCAAATACTACTGGTCAAAAAGTAACAATAAAATTAGTCCTAATGATATTCTGCTATACGTATAGGTCAGTGCCTTATTGAGACATCATTAGAGAACTTTCCTCCCGCATCAGACAGGAGGAAACCAGAAACACAGAGCAGATATTATATGGATTCAGACACCTTGGAACACACAGCTCTAAATGGGATGTTTCCACCAAATCCCTCCCTCAGAGTTCAGGGAAACCCATAGAAGAGGAGCAGAAAGAATGTAAGATCCAGAGGAGATGGAGGACACCAGGAAAACAAGGGCCTCTTAATCAACTGACCAAAGGTCATAGGAACTCATAGAGACTGAAGCAGTAAGCACAGAGCCCACTCCCCCCCATGATAGGTAGATAACTATATACATATATAACATGTTATATACATATATAACATATATGTATGTGTATGTGTTTATATATAACATACATATGCTTATATAATGTTATATGTGTGTGTTCAGTATTTTTATAGGACTCCTGAGAGTGTGAATGAGTCAGTTTCTGATTTCTGTGCCTTATCTCAGGGCCCCTTTCCTTCTGTTGGTTTGCTTCATCGAGCTTCAGTGTGATGGGTTTTGTTTTATCTTTTTTTTTTTGTTTTATTTTGCTGCATTTTATTGTTATCTTTCAGAAGCCTGTTTCTTTCTAATGAGAGAGAAGAGGAGTAGATCCAGATGGGATGGCCGGTGGGGAGGAACTGGGGGACATAGAGGGAGGAAGGGACTATAATTAGGATAGACTGTATGAGGAAATAATCTATTTTTAATAAAAAGGAAAGTATTTATATTTGACAAAGATAATAAAGAAAAAAAATAAAACATAAGGCAGAAGTTACCTGATGAACGGCAGCGTGGTAAAAGTCCAGAAAAGCCAAAACGACCCCATAATGTCACCTTATAGGTGGTGTGTGTGGTAAGAAATGTCCCCATCAGCAGCCGCAGCTGTCTGTGGACTCTGGAGCAGCATCAGAGGTTCACTCCACAAAGTGAGTGACATTTCTGTGGTGAATCAGAAAATTTGAAAATGTGTGGCCTGCTTTTCTTTTCTTTTCTTTTCTTTTCTTTTCTTTTCTTTTCTTTTCTTTTTTCTTGTCTGCGTGGCGATACATGTGTGTGTGGCGATACATGTGTGTGTGGCGATACATGTGTGTGTGGCGATACATGTGTGTGGTCATGCATGTGTGTGCAAGTACATTCATCTGTTGGTGAGGCTGATACCTGCTAATCTACAAGGCTCTCTGTCTCTCAGGTCTCTCGCCAGTGAGAACCTTCCTGTCTCCGCCTCTCCAGGGCCAGGGCGGCGGGCCAGCACCACCCCAGTACTGCACCTCACCTTTACTCGAGCACTAAGGTTCCAAACTCACGTCCTGACCTTTGCACAACAAGATTCTGAACTGCCTCCCCAGCCCCTCCGATTTCTTTTTGCTTTTGTGAGAGGTGTGAGAGACAGTGTCCAGCTCTACCACACAGCGGCACAAAAGTGTGAGCTTTGTGTGTGGCTGTGAATATCCTAGGTCCACACCATCACATGCATGTGAATGGCGTAGGTTCACACCATCACATCCATGTGAGCCTAAAGGCAGCGCTGTGGACCTCTCAGCCGCAGACACCCACATTCTCCTGAGTGCTAATGCCCAACACATCGCAATTTCTAGAAAGTCTTTTAGTCCTTCCGGGGCTATCTGAATTCAACTCAGGATTCCTCTAGACCATTGCGCAGAGATGGGTCAGATTTCTGTGGTGTAACTAGGTCAACTACCCACTAACGCTACCATTCCTCTTAGAGAGGTTTCATTAAACTCGGACTCACAGTTTGTGGAGGAAGTTAATCCATTGTCCACTAGATGGCGCCGGTCCCACCTTTCTTTGTTACCTCAAGGCTTGTGATCTTTTTTTTCCCCTCCACATTCCCAAAGCATGAACTGCAGAGCACACAGGGTCTCAGCCTCCTCTGGCTCTGCAGGCTCCATGGCTGAGCAACCTCTCTGAAAAGTTGGTGAAAACCTCTCTCAGTGCTGCCTGTGCATTTTTCAAAGCTATAATCAACACGTACAGAGACCCCTTTAGGAAGAGACAGTTCCATCATAATTACAACCGAACATTCCAATCAGCCTGGAAAGATGGCTCAGCGGCGAACAGAACGCATTGCTCTTGCAGAGGATCCTGGTTAGAATCCCAGAAGTCATATCAAGTGGCCACAACAGCCTGTAACCCCAGGAAATTAACCCCTCTTGCCTTCAAGTGCACCTGTACTCAAATGTACATACCCACATTCAGATGCACACACATACACACAATTAAATAAAACAATTTTTAAATTTTTAGTATGAAATCTTTTAAATATAATCGCTATTGGCGAAGGGAAACTAGAAGTACATTTACTACTTTTTACTGTATTTCTCTAATTTTCATTCTCGATGACCTGCTGGGGAACTTTTTGCTGTATTTCTCTAATTTTCATTCTTGATGACCTGCTGGGGAATTCCAAAGACAACCACAACTGTCCTCCCCCAACATCCTCACCCAGCAGGAGGACAGAAAACCAACAGTGCCAAGGGGCCCATGGAAAGGTTTCCCCAGCTTGAGAAGGTGAGCAGAAAGTCCCTGGCCCCGTAAGAATGGGGGACTGTGCTGGTTCCATCCCTGTGTTGGTCAGCACTGTGTTGCTATCACAAAACACCTGGGGCAATGATAAGGTTCATCTAAAGGTTTAAGTACAAATTCAGATCTCATCAGTCTGGGCCTTGAGTGAGAGCTGCATACCATGGCAGGAGCCAGAGACTGTTCACAGCACAAGGAAGAAGACGGACAAGGTTCCATCGTCCCTTCAAGGTCACCCCCAGGGACCTGAATACCTCCACATACTGTTGTCTTGTCAAAACCCACAGCACCTTCCAACAGGGAGACACCAGGTACCAAGCTCTTTAGGAAACATGAAATGCCTTCATTTTATACCTGCCACTTTCTGTAAGAGCACAGGAAGTTGAACCTGTTTGGCTTCCTCTTGGGTGAAATGGCAATGAGAGGGCTGCCGGACAGAAAGGGGTTTTAAGAGTTAACAATACAAGTAATACTTAAAACAGTGGCTGGGGATTGAACTCAGGTCTTCATGCTTGCATGGTAAGCACTCTACAAACAGGGCTATCTCCCCAGCCCTCCTCATATATACATATATATATGAATATTTATTTATGAGGATCACTGCGGATTGAAACCAGTGTTTCTTGCATAGTAATATAATCCTTCCTGTAAAACACATGTGTGTATGCACACATATGCATATGTGCATGGATATGATTTAGACAGGGTCTCATGTAGTTCAGGCTGAACTCAGACTCACTACACAGCTTCGTCTTCCCGTCTCCACCTCCCAAGTGCTGGAACTAAGGCACACATCACTCCAGCTATGTTTTGCTGTTAGTGACAACTGCCCTAGCCGCTGCTGAAGCGGTTCTGGGCTAATCTGTTCTCCAACACCCCAGATCTCACAGGAGCCCAATAGCCCTACAAGATAAGCACAACAGTGAATGTACCTGTAGACACAACTAGAGTGCAAGTAAATCATTCGGTAAACACCAACCCAGGCTCCCTGACAACACAGCTGTGCTTTTAATCTATAGATGGTGACTAAACTGCAGGTCACAGCCCCAGGAGTCAGAGAAAACAAACGGTTTGTCCTCTACCAACATCTTGCCAGATATCATCTGATGCCTACAGCAGAGACTCCCCTGCTTTAGTAACCTGCCTGCTCCATGTTCCGATCAAAGCATTAAAAAGAGCCTTCATTACAACCTTCTCTTGTCTTTCAGCCGTAAAACTATTGGAACCATAAAACCATGGAACCTGGCATCTTAGGACAAACTGCATCTGTGTTCCTAGGCCATGGTCACTCGTATTTGGCTCAGGAATAAAATATCACTTCCTCCCTTTAAGAGGAAATCTTTGCTCTGAGTTGGGAAGGCCAAGATCTTGGACAGGTGACCACAGCTGCTCTGCCTCAATGGTCCTGTCAGGAGTGAAGAAAGGAGTCACCGTGCCTACTCCCAGCCTCATTCCTCATGTTTGCTACCAATCCTAAGAGATGCAGAGTGCAAATACTTAAAACTGAGAAATACACTGAGAGCCCACCTTCAGAAGGAGAAAGGAAAGTTGGCAGGCAGGGTCTTCTGGGAAATCAAGCAAAGGCATACAAAACATACACGACCATTGTCTACGGCATTTCTCTTTGGAAGGGGGGCCATGTTCTCCATCCTTTATCCTGCGAAACATAACCTTTGAGAACTGAAGCAAGTGGGCTTACAGTGCAGAGACTGAGCATGACTATCCCATCCTTCCTTCCCTGGGCTATTGCCTAATGCATGGCTCCACTCTAGATCCAGTCAGTCACTCAGAACAGCCTTTATGGTGGTGAAGCTCTTCTGAGACAGCCAGACCTCCGGTAACCAGCAATCCAGACGCAGGTATCAATTGCCATCTTTGCAAGGGAAGGTTAAAATGTGAGCAGTGTACAAAGAAGCAAGACAGGACTGGCTGAGGGAGATGAAAGATGGTTGGAACCCTCACCACAAGCTGTCAGATTATGTGAGTAGGCAGTTTTAGGAGAAACCATTCTTTTTTGGTAGAAGAAAGTGACATTGGTGACTGTGAAAGTTCATTCCAACTGACAACCTATCACAGTCTAGACTCACCTGGAAGAGACTCTCCATGAGCTCTAGATCAGGTTGGCCTGAGGGCATGTCTGTGGAGATGGCCTCCATTGCCTTAATTGTTAGGACAAAAGCAAGCCTGAATGTGGGCAACACCACTCCCTAGGTTTGGGCACTGGGCTGCTCAAGAGTGGAGAGTGTGAGCCGAGCACTGAGTGTGGATGTGTTCCTCTCTCTCTGCTCTTGACTGCAGGAGTGATGTGATCAGCCGCTTCAAATTCCTGCTGCCTTGACTTCCCCACAGGGATGGACTGTGACCTGAACTGCAAAGCTAAAATGAACTCTCTCTTCATTGTGTTGCTTTTCTCCACCCTTTCCTCCCCATCCCCCGGTATTTTTATTGCAGCAACAAAGATGAAACTACAATAACAATTATAATGACCATTTATGCTGACCTCACATCTGACTGACAAGGACAGCTCCAGCAGGGAAGTGATGTGAAAACAAGCCAACAAAACGGTCACACTCATGGGCTGCGGAAGACGTGGTCTCTTAGTCTAATTCACTTTGGCAGGACCTGTTTGTTCAAGAGCACATGAGTGTTCTGTGAGGAAGGGGAAGAGGAAAGCGTAGTCCCAACCAAAGAGTTTCCGATGAAACAGTACCACTTCTTCTAAACCAGCTACTCTGCTAAGAGTCTCTAAATGGATCTCTGCTGACTCAGCATCCCACTTATTTGCCTACAATCACTTCTTGAATTCTTACTGAGCATCTTATTAGAGTACTAATTCATGAGAAGTCCTCTTTTAGGTCAGACAAACGACATGCCGGCTTCTAAACCACTGTCATCAGGAAGATTTACAGGAATCCAGTCGCACAGCACTGATGTGGGACCTGTGAGAGCAATGGCAGAGAAGACCCTACACAGTTACATGGCATGATCTCTTTCTCTCTGCCGTAACCTCCCTACTCAAAGTCATTGCCGTCTCCTCTTGAGCTTTCTCCATTAACTGGTTTTCTTGATTCTTTTGTTTCTTTTTCAGTTTTTTGTGTGTGCACATTCATTCATGTGTAAGCATGTTTACACACGTGGGGGTGCGTGCCTATGCACAGTGAATACATGTGCATGTGGATGGAGAGCCCAGGATGATGTCAGGATCCATTTTCTATCATCCTCAATATCTCTCCTACCTTATTCATAGGGACAGGGCCTCTCAATCAAACCCAGAGCTCACCAACATGGCTTGTCTGACTAGCGCCAGAGCGATCTAGCTAGGGATCTCCAATCTCTGCCTGCAGAAGATGAAATCCTAGGTGGGCCTCCATGCCTACCCATCATTTACTGGTTTCTTGGTATCTGAACCCTTGTCCTCATACTTGGGGGTACAAACACTTTAAGCTCTGAGCCATCTCTTCTGCTCTCTTCATTTGATTCTCTGGGTCCTGTTCTGCAGTCATCAGCCCTTATGTACTTTCAGAGAGTTGACAAGACATGCAACTCCACCCACAATCTTCAGTGGAATGATGATGCTTGGAGGTATACGCTTGCTGTCTTTACCGCACCCTTTAACCCCTTTCCTCTTGCCCTTTGCCACACGATTTTCTCCTGGCACACAATTAGCCTGTTCTGCCACCAGGAATCCTGAATTTTGTATCTCACTGTGTACCGCCCTGCCCCCACAGTACACAGCTCACTTGTCATTTTCCTCCAGGTCCTCTGTTCCAAAGTCATTTTGGAAATTATTTTCCTCATCCAATTTCTACTACTACGTGTCTCCATTTTTTTTTTCAAATGCAATAGTATCTGAAATTACTTTTTGTTCACTTGCCATCTTTCTATCTTATAAAGGCCTTGATTGTATTGTTTATCATTGGAACCTCGGGCCTGAGGACAATTGACAGCACACAGCAGCATTCAATAAATGCTTAATGAGTAAGTGGATGAATGCAGTGGGGAGCCTTTGCCTTTCGTGAGCCTCAGAACCTGGGCGTCTTGCCTGAGCTGGCTGTGGCTTCTGAAGCTTATATGAAGTAAAACCTTTATGTGCGCTGACATAAAGGGTTATTTTAGTAATCATCTATTATGCATATGAACATATATTATGTTAGTACAACATTTTATGTATGTAAACATGCAGGCCTGTTATAACAATCATTTATCGGGTGTGAAACAATTAGGTTTTAAACAGGTTACGTAAAATTCTGGCAAACACCAAAATATTTCTCTTCTCAAAAAAAAATAACAGTGTTAATTATTTTTGTGATAATTCGCTTCAAACATTAAGCCCAATCGTTACTTTACACGTAACTCAAGAAGGGCGTGGCTGACACAGAACACCCTGCTTCTCATCAGCAGATGTGGCTTGCTCTAGCAAGTCACTTGGTGGCCTTCAGCCTCACTTTCTTGTCAGCTGAACTAGATGCATCTAAGATCCACTACTGCCCTTTTTACCCTGGTCCCTGGAAGTGGAGGCTTGCAAACCAAAGCTGGATTGCAAACAAAATCCAGTGACTGTCACTCCTGGGACGTCACTGTGTGTTTTTGATCTCTTAGGAAGGGTGTAATAGTCACACCAGGTACACAGCATAAGCCAAGGGGCCTACAGGCTAACAGAGGGCACTTCCTCCTTGGTTCTAGGTATCACTGAGCAACCAGAACTGGCAGTTTTGACTGAACGGGTTTTGTCACTAAACTAATAGGACAGTGAGATACAAAATGTGCAAGAGAATAAGAGCACAGATACTGAGGGGTACAAAGAAAACAGTCCAGAGTGGGAAGCAAAGCACCCAGGAAGAGAACACCCAAGAATACTTGAGGGAGATGGTGATGGAGTGGTGGGTAATGACAGGTGGGAAGATGGAAAGGAGGAAGCCACAGAGGTGTGGGAGAGAAGAGCATGCTGAACAGAGGAGAGTAACAAAGTCCATGAGATGGAACTCAGGCGTGTATGTTCAGCAAGCAGAGAGCTCCTGGTGGGGACTGTAGTGAAGCGAGCCATGTTTGTGTGTGTGTGTGGGGGGGGTGCTGGATAGTTTTATGCCAACTTGATACAAGCTAAGGTCACCTTAGAGAAGGGAAACTTAATTAAGAAAATGTCTCTGTAAGTTCGGGCTGTAGGCAAGCCTGAAGGACATTTCTTAATCAGTGCTTGATGGAGAAGGGCCCAGCCCATTGTGGGTGGTACCAACTCTGGGACAGTGGTCCTGGGGTCTATAAGAAAGCAGGCTGAGGAAGCCTGTGGGAGTGAGCCAGTAAGCAGCACTCTATGGCCTCTGCAGCATCAGCTCCTGCCTCCAGGTTCCTGCCCTGTTTGAGTTCCTGCCCTGACTTCCTTCAATAACAAACTACAACATGGAAACAGAAACGTAAGCCAAATAAACCCTTTCCTCCAAAACTTGGTCATGATGTTTCATCAAAGCACTACCAACCGTCAGACAATAAGGAAGAAGCGAAGGGTGTGGAAAAAGCTGGCGAATGTGCCTTCTACTCTGAAGTGCAGGGTACTGGAGAAGGCAAGTGGAAACTGTGTCCACAGAATTGTGGTCTGCGTGTGTGCGCATGCGCGAGTATATGTGTGCAGACATGTGCATGTGTAGGTGTATTTGTGCTTGTATAAATGTGTATGCACACATGTGTAAGGATAGAAGTTCATGTGTGCGCTGATGTTTTTCTGTGGTTATATATGAATTTATGCATGAGTGTTTTTGGAGGGGTGTGTTTATTGGTATGTATATGTGTGCATATATGCCCTGCATTTGTCCACATGTGTGCATATTTGTATGTGAGTGTGGTGTGTGTATATGTGTGTGTATATGCATGCGTATGTGTGTATGAATTTGCGTATGTGTTTATGCCACCTTGCATGTATGATGTGTTTGTGTGTGTTAATGGCTAGGGGCTAAGTGTGATATGTGTGTGTGTGTGTGTGTGTTCACATGTGTGTTTGTCTGCCTGTGCATGTGCTTGCAGAGGCCAGAGGTCAACTTCAGATGCCATTCCTCAGGTGCCATCCACTCTGGTTTTGGGTTTTTTAGGGTTGTTTGTTTGAGGCAGGTCACTAGTTGGCCTGGGATTCACAGAAGCCATGATAGGCAGGACTGTCTGGTAAGCAAGCCTCAGAGGTCCAGCTGTTTCCACCTCCCCAGTATTGGAACTATGAGCTTTGCCACCACATCCAGCTCTTAAAAGCAGGGGTCTCAGAGACTGAACCGAGGACCTCATGCTTGCACAACAAGCACTTTGCTAACTAAGCCACTTCCTCAGCCTGGACACGTACAATCCATTCAGAGTGACAGACGTGTCCTGAGGCTGACTTGCAGTGATTCAGATTCACAGCCCAGTGTCTAGAGCAAGAGCATGACACTGTGGTATTGAGAGAATGTTATCAGTGGGAGGAATAAAAACAGGTGTCACAGGATACATAGCCTGTGGCTCTGTGTCATCTGCAGCCAGAAGACAGACACGGTGGAAGGTCTGGAAGAGGGGTGGCCTGAACGAGCAACAGAAATGTAAAGAAAGAGTTCCCAAATCAGACAGGACCCTGGCCACAGTCAGTCCTGGTGAGAAAAGGTGAGCTTACTGGGCTGTGTGCACAGGTGTTCCTGAAACTCTTGAACTTTGAGCGTCCTGAGAAAATCCTTGATGGTGGGTTCACAGAAGTGACACGTTCCTCCTTACCGGACAGCCTTGATGAAACCTCTGTACAGAAGTAGCTGTATAAGACAATGGTGGCCCTTCCCTGGCTCAGGCTTCCCTTCCTTCCAAGTCAGACTGATGGCTGGAGACACTGGTCATCATAATTGAAAGGTCTGAGACAACCCAGTAAGAGGAAAATGATCTCAAGAGCTGACGAGAGAGTCAAAGGCATCCCCAAGCCCACCGTTAGGGAATCTACAAAAATATAAAGCCAACAAACTACACATATATGCAGAGGATCTAGTGCAGACCCATGAGGCCTCCACGGTTGCTGCTCGTCTCTGTGGGTCCTCATGAGCCCTGCTTACTTGCAGATGGAGGAGAGGAAACTGTGGCCGAGATGTATTGAAAACAAAAAATAAATAAATAAATAAAAATAAAAATAAAATAAACTGAGAGGGAAAAGTGACAGGAGAGATGTCATGTCAATGTCACTGTAAACTGAGGCTTCAGATGTTGTCTGGAAGCTGGAGAATATGCCAGAGAAAGCATCCTAGTCCTGAATCAAGGATGGGTGAGGGAGGTCTTGCTGGCATGGGACACTCTTAAGATTTAAGATCCTGACTTAAAGGACACAGGAAAATTGCTCTGATATGTTCTGACTCACAGAAGCTTAAAGAAATGGCCAGCATTATTTGAAGTAACATCATTTATTGCATAACAGAGTTAGATATCAGACTTAGAGAACAGCATCATGCAGTCAAAGGGCTTTAGAACGTGGTTACCCAAGACTGTTTCTTAGTCTAAGGATCAGACTAAGGATCAGAACACCACCCTGCTGGGTAAATTCCTCATAAAGGCTCAGAGGATGTTTTTGTGGGTGAAGAATAAGCCACAGAGGGTCACTAGCGTCTTGCAAGGTTCCGGAGTGCCTCTGTGGCTGTTTGTCCTCCTGGCCTGGCTGGATGTTCTAGAAGCAATGGGAGATGAGAGGTTAGCCCAAGTCGGGCCGCCAGGTGGCAGCACTTGACTGTGGAACGTAGTGCTGCCAGTCACCAGAGTACTCAGGTACCAGGCCACAGCCTTCTGGCAGCAGTAACCCATGGTATCTGAGCAGCAATGTAGCCAACATTTCAGTGTGAAATTACACTTCCTGCCCAGTTCCCAAACATCAGCCTTCTCGCACCCCTGGAAACCCCTGTCAGCATCCTCTGGCTTGCCCAGAGCTGGATAAAGACTATTCAGCTCCTCCAGGAGCTGGAGGACACAGGTAAATTGATGCAGCTATCCAGAGACCTGAAGGGCCAATGTGGCTCTCCTGTTTGGAGTGAAGGATTAAGGATAAAACTGAGCATTATCTCAAGTTTCTCTCCTACTGTCTCTTCTAGTTCTACAGACTCAACAAGTGGTCCTGTCCTGAGGTTCCTGGATGTGATCAGCCATAGGCAAAACCTTCCCACAGATTCCTCACCTTAATTGATGAGACACAGCACAGCAAGGGAGGCTACCACCAGCAGCCACTCACAACCCCTATCACACCCACTGAAGTGCTTAGCCAATAACAGGCTCCAGCTGAGGGCAATGGCAGAGCTCAGTACAACCCTCAGGAGCATCGGAGCTCAGTCTCCACTAGAGACCTCACAGAATGCACCATGTGGAATGGACATCAAGACAGGATCAAGAAGGTCCAGACAGCGTGGAGTAGCAAAAATGCCATCACATCGCTGGGTGCCTTGGTATCACGTCTCTTTGCTGTGATACAATATCCTGACAAAAGTTGGGGAAGAAAGGGTTTGCTCTCACCCACAGTTCCATGTCACAGCCCATTACCGTAAGGGATCAAGAAGGCAGATCAAGAAGCTTGAAGGGGGTAAGGAGGTCCAAGCAGGGAATAATGTATATTTTGATATGTGTTTTGTTATTTGTTTGTTTGTTCGTTTTAACCTTTGTGCTCATAACTCATCTACCTGAAACAGATAACACAAATGTAAACATTTTAAGCTTTGAGGATAATCACATTGGCTGTGGTGGCATGGCAGAGCCATTAGGCTTGGTAAATGTGAGCATTTATAACTGAGGCACCATATGCCTGTGGTGACGAGAGATAGGAACACACTGTAAATGCCATTTAGAGCCAAACACTTTGTAAGCTGCTTGTTAGAGATGAAGTAAGTCACCTGATGCTTACTGTTCCTGCCCTCTGGCCAATGACGTCTCCCCCTTCGAGGCCTGCCTGACTTCACAAGAGAGAGTCGGGTATTGTTTCTAGAAGCCAACTCTCCTCTCTCCCTTCCAGTAGTGGGGTCTCCTGGGCGCTCCCTGATTTTGTGACCACACAGGGCGAGGTGACGTTCCTGCTCTTCTGTTTAGCCAGGGGGGCACCTGAACAAGATGAGAAGTGATGTACAAACTTCCAAAGCACGACCACATGGTCCAATGCAGTCGCAGGCTGCTTTCCGTGGATGATGGGAGCTTTCCCTCTGCAGGCTGGAGGTGAGGGTGAGGATGGTGCAGGCCCTGGGAGCCTGGGCTGAGGACACAGCACAATGCTCCCAGCCTCTCAACCCTGCCTCTAACTCCACGTGCAGCAGGCAGAAGCTTTGGTCTTCCCTAAACCACAATGCTGGCGTCTTTTGCCCTAAATAAGACAGACATTCTGCCCAATAGTGAAACACAAAACTCACTCTTCTTTTGGCATGTGTGTGCATGTGTGCATATGTATACTTGTTTGCGTCTGTAGTGCGCACGTATGCACATATTGATGCGGGAACCTCTCTGCCTGTGTATGGAGGTGGGAGGTTGATGCCAGTGCCTCCCTCAGTTGCTCTCCACTTTGTGCATTTGAGGACAAGCCTCTCACTTGAACCCAGGGCTCACCAATTTCAGTAGTTTAGCTAAACCAGCTTGCTTTGAAAGGCTCTGTCTCTACCTCCCCAGAACTGGGATTATAGGCATTTATATATTATATAAATGCTGCGATTCAAACTCCAAGACTTATGCAAATGCCTTCCCCACTGAGCCATGTTCCCCAACCTAGAACTATTGCAGGAATTTGCCAGCCACCTGAGATATAAACAAGCCCTAAAGATTTTTATTATGCTTCAAAGCTTAGGACTTTGGGTGGGACAGTTTCCCAGAAATCACCTAAACTTGACCTGAGTGTTCTGGCACTGCAACTCACCATATGGCCAGCTGGTTACCTTCCTGATGTGCTCCGGTCTCCTTTCAGTTCCCTTCCTCAGTGTCTGCTTTTGAATCTCCTGCTTCAGCTTGCCTCTTTGCATCACTCTACCTGCCTGGAAGTTCTGCTCTGGTACTTCCTACCCTAGCTGTTGGTTTTCACCTCTTTAATATAACCAACCAGCAGGGAGACAACACCTGATTATACCTCCTAGATTGCCTCTAGGCATAGAGGGCTGTCTGGTGTTCAAGTATCTGAGCAGGTGTGGAAGGACAAGTATTTACAAATACAAAGCCAATGAGAAGCCATAGAAATAACAACACCAAAATTCTGCCAGCATTTTGCTCTCTGCTGGTGCAGAATTAACAACTGAAAATACAGAGACACACCTTCACGAAATATGATGGAAAGTCACCCCATCACCGAACATCACTTAAAGCTTCTTTTAGAGGGTTGATGCATCCCTGGAGACAGGGTTAGAAAGAAACAGGGACATGCAAGAAGAGCAGAAGCAGACAGCGCAGGGGGAACTCTCTCCAAAGTTTGCAAAAAGCAAACTTTGTGTGAAAATAATTATGATTCTTCCGCACACAGCAAAGAAATAAAGGGTAACAGGATTGCAGAGGTACAACACATTTTAATACCACTGAGGGAATAAATTTATCACCACTGACCCATGGAGATTCTGGAATATTCTGAGATATAATGGCTTTCTTGCCATGTGAGGGCAGTGTTGAGTTTCCTGAGCTGAAGGTACATATGCAGCAAAACCATGCAGGAAAGACAGCCTGATTCTCTTTACTCCTGATAATGTATGAGTCTTTCCATCTACAAACCAACTCTTCCTTTGTAAAGCAGGGTTATTTTCACATCTGTTTAGTGTGGCTATAAACAGTAAGAGAGAAAATGCATAGGAAAATCTTCCAGATGAGACTCCAGCTGACCCTATTTGGCAAGATATTGAAGCGGGTTTACTTATTATCTGGGGAAGGGATAGGCCCACTAAACAGCCCTACAGGTCTGTGGTTCTGAAATATTAATTTCCCTCCAGCAGCGTCTGAGCCTGATACTTAATGAGAAATGATGGCTAACACAGGAAGCTAACCCAGCCAGTCCCCACTCTGCACAGGCCAGATGGTAATCTGATGATAACTGCACAGGCCACACGGGTAATCTCTGTTCATTCAGCGCTCCCCCTCTCCACACCTGCAGGACAGTTCAGAACTCCCTGGCATCCTTGTTGGATATAGACTCTAAAGTTCCATCAAATCTGTTTCCCCAGTATGACTCATCCGTCAAAGCTGTAAAGAGGGAGGGTGGGTCCTCTAAAGAGACAATGGGATCTGATGGAGAAGAATGACTAACGACTGAAGGGTAAGCAGGACCATGGTACCTACTGACATCTAGAGCACTCCTCCCTTTCCTCCCTCCAGGCTCATTTAAAATTTTCATTTAAAATTCTTAATTTAAGATAACTCACTCCTTGTACAACCTGTACAAGCTTAAAGCGACTGATGAAGTCTCAGGTGGAGAAGCCAGACCATGCCTGGGGAATTCTGTACCTATAGCATTGCTTTTGGCATAGGCAATACAGTCATGTGGGCAGTAATAATCATTCTCCATTGTAGCGACAAAGCCATGAATGCATGTATCGGCCTTCCTCGGTGTAAATCATTTATTTAAAATAATATGCTTCGTTGTGATTTGTTTTCCTTTCTTTGTAGACTGCCATCCCCTTCACTCTCTTATCCACCTCCCTCTCTAAAATCCCTATCTCCAAATAAACCCCTTTCTACTTTCTTGCATATTTGAATCTAAATTCCACTCCTGAAAGAAAACATGCATTGCTTGTCTTTCTGAGGATGTTTTTTTGTTTTTTGTTTTTTTTTAATACGGTCATCTCAGTTTGTTGGTTTCCTTGAAAGTGACACAATTCCATGTGTCTTGATGGCCAAGTGATACTCAATTGTGTATCACCTTAGTTACTTTTCTAGATGCTGTGACAAAAAGCAATTTAAAGGGAAAAGGTTTACTTTAGCTTAATGTTCAACATGAGACAGACAACCATGAAGAAAGGCATAGCGCCAAGAGCCTGAGGCAGCTGGTCACATTCTCATAGAACTGCAAATTCCCTGTGCTTAGGTAGTATTCGCTTTTTCACTCAGTCCAGGACGCCAGCCCATGGAATGATACTGCTGGTGTTTAGGATGGGTTTCTCATCTTTATTAATCTGACCTGGAAACTCCTCCCACACATGTCCAGAGCTTTGTCTCCTTGGTGAGTCTAGATCCTGTCAAGCTTTCAATCAATTCAAACCATCAGAAGTCCACACCTGGTCGATGTACAATGTAGACACAGTACTTAAAGCCATAATCTTTCATCCCTTAGCTCCACAGGCTCATTTTCTTTTAACTATTGGTCTGTGAATGGGCCCCTGCTAAGACTACTAAATTCTACCTGTTCTATCTGACATGTGAACAGAAGGCAAGAGATGACCTCTGTTGGGCAGTCAGAGTGGTACTTAGGCTACATTGGATTGGTGACATCTACCCTACCTCATGATGCAGGTAGATTCAGAGAAGCTGCTCTCTAAGCATCACATTTGTTCCCTCACAAATGGTCACCCGTGGGGTTTGACTTGGGTTTAAAATAACTAAATAAGATAATAGAATTAAATGTTTACTCTTTGTCTAGCATTTTAGCCAGTGGCTTCTTATTTGAGTAAAGGGGTTTTGCTTAGTGTGTTCAACTGTATTCACAGAACATAATCTCCTCATGTTACACAGTAAATGGGAGGGGGAATAAATCAGGTAAATGGTGTTGCAATCCCCTAGGTCTGTAGATACCACTATTAATGAGAAGTTTGGACTTTCTTCCCTAATTATGAGATTCCCTATTTAAACAGATACATTAAGGAACTATGGCAACATCATTACAATTTTATGTCCCCGTTCTCCTCTTATTGTTATTTAGCCATATCTACTGCATTTGCATGACATTCAGCCTCACCAAGATGCTAAAAATTACACCATTATCCTTGGCCATTAAGTCAATGTTTCCTGACTTAAGGTACTGGAAATTTGAAACTTTGTAGGTTAAGCAAAATGATGATATTTCTAGTCCTCTCTTCCTCCTGCTCTTCCTCCTCCTCTTTTTCCTCTTCTCTCACTCTCTTCCTCCCCCTCCTCACCCCTTTCTCTTCCTCTCCATCTCTTCCTACTGCTCCTCTTGCTCTTCCTTTTTCCCTTTCCTCCTTCTCCCTTCCCCTTCCTCTGACTTCATTCTTTGTTTTTTCATGGATAGAATTCAGGACTAGTAGGATCAGTCGGACATAGTTTTAAGATCTAAGAGCACATTGATGAGTCTCTGGATTGACACACTGTCATCATAGCACCCACACCAAACAGGGTACTGGGAAGTTATTGTTCAGGACACATTTTCTACCAATGTAATCATGGTTTATGAGAGTTCTGCTGTGTCACAGAGCTGTGGTTTTAGATAAGCCAATACAGACACATTTCCGTCTTGGGAATGCAGGCAATTATAACCACAATACCAAAAGATGCCTTTCAAACCAGCAACATCGTTAGTATAATTATTTAGTCAACAAAAGGAACTCTTCAAAGTCCTGGGCTTTCATAACTGGATATTATTAAATATGAATCCCAAAAGGACAAGTTCACTGAAGAACGAACAAAGTGTCCTATTAAAAATAGTAATTTGCTGACAGATTCAGCACACAAATGATGCACAGCCTGCAAGCCAATCTGCCTTTGCTGTTAGCGAGATCTTTGGTGAAAAGTTTAGAAATATTCTTTTCATAACTTTGAAGATATTAGAACAGAGCATCCATTTCTTTTATTGCTCCAAAATCAAAGTAGCTCCATCCAAATTGCTTTTAATTCCTATAAAGCTATGCTGAATCTCCCAGCAAAACTGAGTGAAGGCTTCTCCTTTGTCCTGTCTTCTCCAAGGAAAGAGCTCAGTGGAAAGGCCCAGAAGGTCAAAGAAGATTATTAGCAAAACAAAGCACAAAGCTTATACTCCGAGGAGAAATCAAAGTGGGCTGCCCCAAGGGGAGGGGTAGCAACACAGAGAGTTGTACACTGTGGATTTCTTATGAATAAGGCGGTGGCATATTCCTGAGGGTAAGGTGAGCCTTTGCCCTCCCGTATCATGGGGACTACATCTCCCTCTTAGGATTACTTCTTCCCATGATCATCTAGAAAAGCATACAAGGAAAGAATCATCCCAGATCTTTTGAGGGTATAAACCCTTTACTAGTGACCATGTAGAAATTAGGAAAGTGTCCTGGTGTGTGAGTCCCAGATATAGCAAGTACAACTCAATTTTGGCCTCAAGAATGTTTAGCCACAGAGGGACATTTTGACTCTAAGGAGATACAACTCCATACCTGCACTTTCCTTGGTTCCTTCAGGTCTTACTTTACTCCCTGCCTCACCAGGACACAGAGCCACCAAAATGACACTGCAGGGTTGGCAAGAAGGCTCAGGAGATTAAAGTAACTTGCCATGAACCCAATAACCTACGTGGAAGTACTACAGCTCACACACCTGTAATTCCTGCACTCCTATTAAAAGAGAAGGAGAGGCAAAGAGGATCATGTGAGCCTGTGGTATACAGTGAAAACAAGTCGGAAGGCAAGTACCAACAGCTCACACATCCTCTGATCTCCAAACACAGGCAGACATGCTTGCATTTACATATATGAACTCTCAAATGCATATACTTAATGTACACACATACCACCCACATGAAAACACACACACACACACACACACACACACACACACACACACACACCCCAAAGCTGCAGTTTTCTTTTATTGCTTCATATCTAACTTCTTGCCTGATTGGTTTCATTCCACTTGAGGAATGTGGACTCATAATGTAATAAAGGCTGTAGAGGAGGAGGGCTGTCTTTCTTTAGGGCTTTATTTTTGACTAAGGAAAAAGAGACCATGTCTTGGGTTTCTATTGCTATGATAATATCCACAACCAAAAGTAACTTGGGGAGGAGAGGGTTTATTTCAGCTTACAACTCTCAGGCTGCAATATCACTGAGGGAAGTCAGGGCAGGGTTCTAGATGCGGGAGCTGAAGCAGAGGCCATGAAGGAACGTTGCTTACTGGCTTGGCCCTCATGGTTTGTTCAGGCTGAATTCTTTTACATCCCAGAACCATCTGCCCAGGAATGTTACCAACCACAGTGACTACTTACATGAAGCAGCAATCAAGAAGACGCCTGATAGGCTTTCCTGCACACGAAGCCTAAGGAAGCGTTTTCTCAATTGAGATTCCCTCTTTCCAGATGACCCTAGCTTGTGTCAAGTTGACATAAAAGCTAGCCTGTACACCCAAACTATGGGTCCAGCATCCTTGCTATGTATGTTCATGGAGGAACCAAGGCTGTCGAGCTGAGGAAGAGACCTTGTTGGTATTAATAACAGCTGATTTTTTGGGCTGTAACTTCCCACAGAAGTTCTGTCTCACTTGATCTAAACAGAATGTGATATCTTGAGGTCTGGTCTAGATGGGATGGCCCAGTTGTAGAGCCACTTGAAGATGAATGCTGAATTCTGAAGAAGACTAACGGAATTGACCCACCATGTTGCTACTTCAGTATTTACCCCCTTTGTTTTCTAAGACCCATGAGCAGTTTAAGTGCTGAAGACAGAAAACTCACCAGAGATTTTCATACCCTGTTACATGAACTCATAAAGGCTTGCCCAAGGGGACATTAACATAAGAGATGTGATGTCCCAGTGTCCTAAGCTACTTTTATCTCCAGCAGAGGCAGAAGAGCTATCTGTGGCATTGTTATGATAAACCAACTCTCAGAAGTTTCATCTCATCAATTATCATATCTGTAGATCCAAAATGATAAATGGTCAATCTCTCTTTTCAGACACAGCTTTGCAACCTCTGCTCTCTGCATCTTCCCTCCCCTGCTGCGTTCTACAATCCCGTGTTTAATCTTCTCCCAGCATCTTAATTTCTTCTCTTTGACTGGTGTTGGTTACCTAAAAACTGCCAGATGTTCATCCAGCTTACCAGAGACTCTTGTACAAACTTTAGGTGTTTTATACACAGGTTGTGTGCAGGTAAGTTACCATGCCATTGTGGAAGACTCGAGGGAAGATAGAGAGTTCAGTGATGAGCCTAGATGGCTCTAGATGGGAAGCTCACTGCTCTAGTGAAGGAAGGATGGGCTCAGATAGTCTGTCCTCTCTACAGTAGAGAGCCAGAAGGAGTGAGCTATAAACTGTAGTCTCAACACAAATGTTGGTCGCTTGTACAGAACAATCAAGGTCCAGAGAACCTGGTCTTTCTTGAGACTCAAGTTCCTGTGACATAGCTTCTATATTCACTTGTTCAATTGTGTGTTTCATTATCCTTTTCTAGAGACCATCTCCCCCAACCCAAAATAAAACTACCAGAGAACCACGCCTTGCTCTGTCATTTTTCTTTTGGATTGCATAAAACTCCATTTTACAATAGGTTGCCCTTAATTTCATTCTACACAGAAACTGACCTAAGGAAAGCAGTATAAAAATTAAAGGCAATCTGTACACAGGAATAGATCAGCCAAACTGGGTCCAAGTCACAGCTTCTAGTTTAACAGCCATTGCCCCTAAAAGCCATAAAGATCTGAGCAGAAGGGACTGTCATCCATTTGTCCATGTTCCACCAAAAGACATAACCGGAAGACGGTGCTAAAATTTAAATTCCCATTCTAGGATCAGGCATCTTTATCACTCAGCTTGTGGTTCTGCCAAGCTGTGTTACAAAGAAAGAGAGACAGCATTGTGTGCATGTTGCTGCTGCTGCTGCTGGTGTGTGTGTGTGTGTGTGTGTGTGTGTGTGTGTGTGTGTGTGTGTG
>NW_026587032.1:4285213-4325620 GCF_907164565.1 Psammomys obesus | reverse complement strand
GTGTGTGTGTGTGTGTGTGTGTGTGTGTGTGTGTGTGTGTGTGTGTGTGTCTGATGTTGTCTTATCTTGTTAAGAGACTAAGATGTGTTTTTGGCCAGATTTTTGAAGATGCAGTCTGTAGGGTTAATCTAAAGGATAGTTTATTCTAAAAAAAAAGACAGGACTCATACAAAGAAAGAAGCGACCTGCAGCCTCCTGTAGTCCTGGCCTGTAAGTAGGGCATCTGTCTAGCATAGAGTTCAGATTAAACAGGCTCTATCACACACACCATCCTATGGAGGATGTGTCTATGGGAGGTGTGGAAAACCAGGGCCAGAATGTAGCCATAGGAATGAGTAGCTTTTCAGATCTTGTGACTTTTTTCAAAAGGAAATAAACATCATGGACAAACTACCTGGTATTGGGCATAAGATGAAGCTGCATGGATCCCCCTTGATGTGCATGGTGGCTATAGCAACAGTGTTATCAGATGTCTGACTCAGTGTGAAATGACATAAGGCTGATCCAGCTGTCTGGGGTCTTGGATGTTCGGAAGGTCTTAATCACTTGAATCACCCAGACTCCTATCTGAATGCCCAAGGCTCTACTTGAGAAAGCATAATGATATATAGCTATAAAAATGTGATATTAAATCCCATTATTTTATAGGCCAACTAAAAAGTTTTTAAAAACTTATAAATCCCATATGGAGAGAATGTTTTAAATAACCAAAAACTGTATTATAGAAACAATAAAGGCCAGAAGACTGTGTATTAATAAACAGCTGTGAAATATGAAGAAAAAATGAGAAAAAGAAGAACAGGCTACAATTTCAAGAAGCTCAAGAAATCCCAGACATGATAATTACAAAGAAAACTACACCTGAGAACATCAAGGTCCAACTTCTGGATGTAAGGGAGGAATGGGCCATTCTGAAAGCAGCAGAGAAACAAAACAAAGCTATGCTAGCTCTAGTGAGGATGATTGCTAATTCCTCCCTGGAAGCAAAAGAGGCTGGGAACCTGGGAACTGCACCCAGACTGCTCAAAGGGAAAGAATCTAAGCAGAATTCCACAGCCAACCAAAACGTCCTTTGGGTAAAAGGCAGGAGAGGGATGTTTCAAGTTAAGTAGAATGGTGGTCATTTACAGCCAGCAGATCTGTTCTTTGAGAAACTCTAAAGCACTGTGTTCAGATTGAGGAAAATGTTTGGTCAGGTTGACAGTCAGGATGCCAGAAACAAATGCAAAGCTATAGAGATGGGTAGATGATGAAAATCCATGTAATTCCCTCCGCTCTTATAGACATGTGACAACTTAAAGGAAAATGCTAACGTTTGACCCTGCCCTCGGTGCAGGGTCCTAGGTAGTGAAGAAAGCGTGATGTTGACATGTCTAGTATTTTATAAGGACTGGTAAAGCATTAAGCAGTAACTTTAAGATGCATGATAACTACCAAAAATACACATTCATGGCAGACAGCCTGAACAAATGGCAACAAAGAATGAAATTAGTGCAGCTTGCAACCAATGTGTCAGCAGGACTTTAAACAAAAATGGGCTGAATGTTCCCATTAAAGGTCAAAGATTATCAGGCTGACTATAAAAAGTAAAAACCAATTATGCTGCTTCTGTATCCTATGCCATTTAAAGACAGGGTAATCTAAAATGAAAGGATGAAGGCTGAGAACCCCGACTGATACCCATGCCATAAAAACACAAACCAGAGTTAGTATCTGAACACAAAGAAAATGGGATTTAAGTCAAATCAAACAAAAAATAGTGATAAATATTTCATCATAATAGAACTATTAGTTTTTCAGCAAGATGAATTATAAATGCATGTGACTGTTTTAAAAGCTTTAAAAACATACCAGGAAAAACTAAAGGGCCTAGGGGATAAATAGACCACTATACAATACTTGTCAGCAACTTTCATAGGCCTCTCTTTGTAACTCACGGGACAACCAAATAAAGGCTTCAGGAAGAGTACAGGACATGAGCATCATGGTTGCTCCAACCTAGGTAACACTGATAGAGCTCTACACCCAACTACTGCAGGGTACACATTCTCTTCAAGTGCAAGACGGACCAAATACACTTCACTAAAAGTTTCAAGAAAGGCCATTAAGATAACTCAGTGGGTGAAGGTGATTGTCACTCAACGTGACGACCTGAGTTCAATTCCTGGGACCCACCTGGTAGAAGGAGGGAAAGGACCTTTTCAAGTTGTCATCTGACCTCCATATCTGTACCACCCAACACACAAAATAAATAATAAACAAGTGTTCTTTTAAATTTTATTTAAAGTTTTTAAAAATTTTTTATGTATCAATGAATGGATAAGCCAACAAGAATAGAATCAAACTAAAATTAAACAGCTCACTGTATCTGGGAAAACAGGGCACATGGAAAAAAACCCAGGAGTCCAAACAAACCACAGAGAAATGAGAACCCATTCATGGTGAAATGTGATGAAGATAGCTCAAACAGTGGCTAGGGAAAAGCACGCCATCTGAAAATATTATATCAAAAGGAGAGATGCATCAATAACCAATGGTTTTAACTACAGCCTGAGAATGATGAAAATGCAAACAAATTAAACCCAAGATGCACAAAGACAAATATGAATGCAAAGTATCAGATATAAATGGGAAAAAACGAATAGTTTAGAAAACAAAATACAAAGCAGTTTTTGTTGTTGTTTTTTTTGGGGGGGGTGGTTTTATTTTCTTTGTTCTATGACAGAGTCTCATATAGACCAGGTAGCCTCACCATAGTTGTATAGCTGAGGCTGGTTTTGAACTCCTGATCCTCATGCCAAATGGTGAGATTCCTGACATGTGCCGCCATGTCTGGTTTCAAAGCAGAATTTTAAAAGATGAATGAAATTACCAACCCCTTCTCAAATGTTATTATTTTTGGCATGTGTAGTTACTGGATAGTTGCATGTCTATGTACAGGCAGGGAGCACTAACAGACCTAGTAGATTATTAAAAATAAAGAAGAAAAGAGACGGTCATAAAGTTGAAAGGGGTCGTGTTGGAGGGACTTGGGGACAGTTGTAAGGAAGAAACCTGTAGTGAACGTAGTCATATTTCATTGTACACACACATGTGAAATTCTCAAATAATAATTACAAATATTTTAAGGGATTCAAAAACAAAAAACCTTAGCATCACACATCCCATGGAGAGGGCTCTGTGGCAGTGAGCTGTGGGCCTCTCGGCAGTAAGACTAGCTACCAGCTGACAGTCATCTGGAAGTAGGGCCTCAGCCTTATAGCTGAGACTCTACCAACCATCACCTAAGCTTAGAAGAGACCTTCAGGATTCAAGGGAGGCTGCATCTCTCTGATGCCTGGTGAGAGGCTGCTGAGAAGGCACACCATGTAAGCCCGCTCAAGCTCTGACCTACTGAAAAAGCCAGAATAAAAAACGTGGTTTTGGGCCTTTATGTCTGTGACTTGTGACTTGTCACTCAGCATTAGAAAATGAATACACCTAGCAGAGACAACCCAGCTTGACTGATCCTCTCTCTGCGCTCAGCTCATCAGGTCTCAGACACTTCTCCTGTGGTTGAGGGGTTTTGTTCCTCATTCTGCACCCCCCGCTATAGAGTCCTGTGTTTCCTGGCCATTGCTGCAGGTCTCTTCATATACATCATGATAATGTTGTTGGTTTACACCTGTGTCCTTCCATCATAATGATGGACACAGGATCTAAGATTCCTGTGTTTTCTTTATAATTGGCTCGCAGGAGATTTTTGTTGTATCTCAGTTGAAATTGTTTTACTTACTTGTAGGGAACAGTTATGTTTTTGAGGTATATTTCTTTATGTTTCTGTGTCTCTACAAAAATATTGATGGGTTACAGGATCTCAGCATCCTTTACAGTACAGGGATCAAGCCCACTCAAGACAGTATATAAATTCACACGGAGGTTTCTAAATTCAGTAGAATAAATACCGTAGCTCCTGACCTTCAGCTTCAAATGCTACCACAATTTCTGTAACATTCAATATCTTCCCAAAATAAAACAATGGAAGCAACCAGAAATTTCCCTAATTGCAGAGACACAGAGAGATGGAGAAAGGGGGAGAGAGACTGAGAGGGAGAGAGAGAGCTGTTTTGAGGCAGTTGACATTTCACAAAGCCTTGTCAGTATCCCAGGTGACCAGCAGAATCATGAAAAATATTGGCTTAAGTTAGGAGGATCAATAATCCAGCACCGTAAGGGAGAAGAGGTCCTTAGAAGACAGAAGATGAGAGAGAGCAGCAGTCTCTGCTTGTTTGGTGTTTCCTGGGGAGACATGAACAAGTCTGTATTCACTCTACAGAGGGCACCAAAGAAGCCCTCCCACCAGTGTGTGCTGGGGTTACAGGAGTATGGACATGATGGTTTGAATGAGAAATATTCCCCTCAGGCTCATGTGTTTAAACACTTGATCCCTGCTGGCAGTGCTGTTTGGAGAGGTTGTGGGTGTTGGGATTCAGACCCAGGACAAGCAGTTTGATATATCTTATTAACAAAATTGGACCTGGCCTCCAGGTTCTCCCAGCACTCCCCAGTCTCTACCTGTTACGGGGCATGGCTGGCTTACCCAGCCATCTCCCCTGAACTTTTCAGCTCGGATGAAGGGCTTCCTCTTCCCCAGAGGCCTCTTCGGTATAAAATCCAGACGTTGTGGTTCTCTCTCTCTTTCTCTCTCTCTCTCCCTCTCTCCCTGTGCATCCCCTCTCTCCTTTTTATCTCCCTCTACACAAACGACTTCACTGACCCCATCCTGTGAGGTCACTGAACCTGCCCTAGAACTACACCCCCCAAATTCTGTATTTGTACTGTAATTTGGCTTGAATTGGCTCATTTTGTTGGTGGAGATAACCTATCAGAGGGATCTTTATGAAGTAGACCCTTGATATACAAAGTATACCAAGGTGGGGGGCAGGGCTTTGAGGATTTAGAGCCTCTCCCCACTTCCTTTTCCTTCCTCCCTTTTTTCCCCCTCTCCCCTAGCTTCTTCTCTCTGAGTTGGTGTAATGTGATCAGCCAGCCTCCTGCCACAAGACTTTCCCTGCCAACAGCCATGTCTTCCTCACCAAGACTAACTCTACCCTTCTTAAAGTAAGACCTTTCTTCCCTTAGTTGCTTTGGTTATGGTATCTTATCATGATAGAAATGTAACTAGTCCGCCGAATGAGGGCTTACTTCTACAAGCACGCTGACTCAAAGGAAGGTGAGCCATTGAGAAGCCCACGCCAGCATAGGTGATGGATGGCTCACTCAGGCTCAGTCCCTGGAGCTCTGTACCCAACTTGCAGGCAGTTCCACCAGGCATTGCTACACTTGTACAACCTTATCTGTGTGTGCTGGGAGTGGGGTGAACCTTGCTGCATTCTAAGCTTCCCCAAGCCTTCTAAGCTTAGTTTGTTTCTTGAATCTTAAGAACCTCCCTCTATTAGGGAATGGTTCAATTCTGAGGAAACAGTACAGGACATGAAAGCACAAAGAAGTCACTCTATGGCCACCTCTCAGCCTTATCCTCAGAGTTCCGTGCTACACAGCATCTGGTGTCACTGCCTGTCACAGTCTCAAGCTGGATTATGGGTGTGAGAATCAAAAGCCTGAGCTCAGGAAAAGAATGTACTTCTGTGTTAGCAATGTCATGTCTTCCCTCACTGCTTGGAGGATACCCCAAGGGAAGCCAGGCTTACCCTCAACTGTCAATACTAAAGCCAACTATCTCCAGAGCTCCAAGCTCTGAGCACCAAGATTCACTGGACTTTCTGATCGATCTTTAGGCATGTCTCCACACAGGATATCTTGATCGGTAAGAAAAACAGGGAGGTGGAGGCCATCCCTAAACCAAGCAGCTAGAAAAGAAAGACTCGAGAGTTCAAGTCAATCTGATGTGGGGAAATTTGCTGGTGTGATGTGCCATACATTTAAACACTTGAAACAAACCCCTGTTCAATTCAGATGTTTCCAAATGGTTCGTCTAACAGCAAGAGTTCAAGTCCCCAAGTTTCCCCAATTTCACTCTTAAAAGGTTTTATTCGGACAGTGACATATGTATTTGATTTCAACAGAAGGGTCTGAGGCAGAAATGAGAAAATTTTGTCTCACATATTACATGACATACATCTCTGACTGGGCTGTGCAATTGTTCTGTTGTGAGACCTGGGGGAACTGAACCATCTTCAAAGGTCCCAGGCACATAAATACCCACATCTTTACAGATGTATTTCAGTTTGGCTGAGCATGGCCAGGGTTTGTGTGGGGTGGGGTGGGCAGTCGGAATTGATGTGATCCTTTTCAGGCAAGATTATTACACCATGCTTTATGCCTCAGAGGTTCACCCGAGACTGCAGTAGCTACAGCAACTTAAAGCAGGGTGGCAAGAGGGAGACATCCAATAACATAACAGCCAGGAGAAATTAATCTAAATGTTAATGCTCCGACATCCCAGACTCCATTGGGCCTGAATTTGAAAGAACTGTAGCAAACCACAATATCAAAGAGGATGTCTGGACCAAGGGCACCCTGAGGAGGCAGCCAAGGAATCTCTCACAAAGGAATGGAATCCATTAGAACTAGCCAGAAACTCCCTCTTTCCTCCCTCTCTTTACCCTCCCCCCGACACACACACATACTCCACTATCATGCTTCAGGAAGTACACCTTGATTGCAGCTGTATTAATGAACAAATCTGTATACCCATTGAAACCAACAACCTGCTAGACATTGCAAGTCACTGGATGGTTAAATAATAATAATAATAATAATAATAATAATAATTATTATTATTATTATTATTATTATGGCTTTCATAAGATACTTATCTTTTGTAATCAAGTACAATACGACCCCTCAACCATTTCAGGCTTCAAAAAAAATCTTTATGTGTCTTAGTAAGAGTTTCTAATGCTGTCATAAAACAACATGACCAAAAGCAAGCTGGGGAGGAAAGGGTTTATTGCAGTTTACATTTCCACATCACCGGCCATCATTGAGGAGAGACGGAGAGGGAATTCAAGCAGAAGCCCGAAGGAAGGAACTGATGCAGAGGCCATGGAGGAGTGCTGCCTACCAGCTTGCTCCTCATGGCGTTCATTTACAGGCTAAGTGGCTACCCAATACCCAATAAGCTGGTTTATGCACTGACAGTGATAGGGGCAGAATGGAGATTTTTTTTTTTCTTACAGTTTCAGCATGCCTAGGACTGATCATCAGGATGTGCTTTCCTACAAACAGCCCCTGTGCTGCTCATGAACCAAGACCAGAGAACTAAGGGACAGTGCTAATGACCTCCCTGGGTGGTCCCTGCTTCTCCTTCTACTCCACAAGAAAAGCCACTGCTCGCCTTTTGCCTCTTGTGACAGTAGAAATGTAATCTCATGTATGGGCCTAAGCATGTGTGGGTACACATGCACAAGTGTGTCAAAACCACACACTGGTGTCAGGCATCACCTTCATTGCTCTCCAGACCTCATGGATTGAGGCATGGCCTCTCACCTGAACCAAGAACTGGCAAAGCTGGCTCATCTGAAGAGCCAGCTTGCTTCAGGGAGCAGCATCTCCAAGAGATGGGACGCTCCTAAGCAGAAATTCTTTCGGAAGGAAAAACCTTAGGCCTGGACCTGGCACACCAGGTGTGAGCTTCCTATGAGCACTGTAAGTAACCATAAAATTGGTGACTTAAACAACACAGAAAAATTGTTTTACATATGTTTAGGCCCAACATTGAAATGATTCTCACCAGGCACCAGCTTCTTTCCTGAGGCTCCAAATAGGGGGCTGTGGCCATCCTCATTCGACACCAGCAGTCCTGGGCGTACTCTCTCCGGAGCCTCCACTTCTCCATTTCTCTCTGCCAGTCACAGCTCTGTCCAGCCAGTAGAGCTAGAAAGGTGTTCATCTTTTAGGACTCACAGAATCAGATCAGGGGCACTCGTATAGTCCAATAAGCTGCCCATTCTTGGGTCCCAAACTGAATCAGCTGAAAAGGCCCAGTTGCTGTGCCTGGAACATATTTACTTCTGAGAATTTAGATTCTCAGCATATGAGGAGCACCTCTCTGCTACCACAGGGAAGGTCGATACTTTCCCTGCCCTAGCACAACCCAGAGGCATGATGCGCTCAACACACCCAACAAGGATCACTCAACATAAACAGGATCATCTCCTTGGGGTTCCTTAGGTTTGGGGCGGAAGAGAGTAAAGAAACCCATCTTCCACTATGGCTCTGTGAAGTGAATATAAGCAATGCATTTTACTGGTATAGATTCATAACTGAAGCCAGAACAGAGGTTAGGAGTATCAAGTTAGGAATATTTACGTAGAACAATACTACAAATATTTTGCATGTGTGTAGTGTGTTTTCACATGTGTGTGCATGTGAATGAAAGGACACATTCTTGTGTGTGCATGCATACACACTTGCATGTACATGAGTATATGTCCACATGCATGAGCATGCGTGTGGAAGCCAGAAGTTCATTTCAGGGGTCTCCCTCCACTGTTATCCACATTTCAAATTAAGGCAAGGTCTTTCACCTGTATCAAGAATATGGCTACCCATCCTCCTACAGGAATCCCTGTCTCTGCCGCCCATGCACTGGGATTACCAGAGGGCTGTTAAACATATCAGCATCTACACAGGTGCTGGGTATCCAAACTGAAGCCCTCACCCTTTTTTGGCAGAAGCCTTATCAGCTGAGCCAACTCCCTAGCCCAATAGCATGGATTTTGATGCAGCAGCTTGATGGATAGAAATATTTAGCTGCACACAAATTACACTTGTCACGTATATTTCGCTTCAGATCAGTCTTACAGGAGACATGAACTTGATCACTCAGAAAATTCAGGTCCTTAAGCAGCTGAGTAACATGTTACGGCTTTTTGAAAACAAACTGATAACTCAGGTTCCTGAGGGCAGACATGTCAAGTCTGCAAGGCACAGGGCACTTCCCCTTCATAAGCTGCCCTGGGCACTGCCACCAGTATAATGAAGGGAATTGATAATCTTCAACCAGAGGTGAAAACAGGCCAGATCCTTGCACTCTTCACTCTTCAAATCCCCTCTCCACAAAGATCCTTGACTACACCAGAAGAGAGATGGCATCCATCCTCCGTGCCCCTTAGAAACACTTCCTTCTCAGAAACACTGGGTTCAGCTAACCCCTCTCCATCCTCCATGGAGATAACTGAACGTTCCTATCTCAGAAAATTCCATCAGGAACAGTATTCTTTCCAATTAAAGACAGTATTCAGAGGATGTGTGGTTATTTCTCAGTGATTCAAGGTACACACCTGCCTTTAGTGGAAGGCCTTCAAGAAAATCTAACAAATGTTTCCAAGCACCTACTATGTAACCAATACCACAGGAGTCGTCTCCGCCATAGTTACAATAAGTACATCCAAATCTGTGTCTATACCTGTCTATCATTATATCTCTGCCTGAAGAAGAGGCAGGGTGCTCACGATTCAACCTTTAGCTATTTAAAGAAACTGAAGTGCAAGTGGATCAAAGACCTCAACATAAAACCAGACACATTAAATCAGCTAGAAAAAAAAGTGGGGAATACCCTAGAACTCATTGGTACAGGAGAAAACTTCCTGAACAGAACACCAACAGCACAGGCTCTAAGAGCAACAATCAATAAATGGGACCTCATGAAATTGAAAAGCTTCTGTAAAGCAAAGGACACCGTCATCAAAACAAAGTGACTGCCTACAGATTGGGAAAGACTCATCACCAACCCTTTATCTGACAGAGGACTCATATCCAGTATATATAAAGAACTAAAGAAGCTGAAATGCAGCAAACCAAGTAATCCACTTAAAAAATGGGGAACAGAGCTAAACAGAGAATTCTCTGTAGAGGAATATAGAATGGCAGAGAAGCACTTAAAGAAATGCTCAACCTCATCAGCCATTAGGGAAATGCAAATCAAAACAACCCTGAGATTTCACCTTACACCCATCAGAATGGCCAAGATCAAAAACTCAAGTGACAACACATGCTGGAGAGGTTGTGGAGAAAGGGGAACCCTCTTCCACTGCTAGTGGGAATGTAAACTTGTACAACCACTCTGGAAAACAATCTGGCACTTTCTCAGACAACTAGGAATAGAACTTCCTAAAAATCCAGCCATACCACTCCTAGGCATATACCCAAAAGAGGCTCAAGTACACAAAAAGGACATTTGCTCAACCATGTTTGCAGCAGCTTTATTTGTAATAGCCAGAAGCTGGAAACAACCCAGATGCCTCTCAACTGAAGAATGGATGCAGAAACTGTGGTACATCTATACAATGGAGTATTACTCAGAAATGAAAAATAAGGAAATCATGAAATTTGCAGGTAAATGGTGGGACCTGGAAAGGATCATCCTGAGTGAGTTGTCCCAGAAGCAAAAAGACACGCATGGTATATACTCACTCATATAAACATACAACATAGAATAAACCCACTAAAATCTGTACATCTAAACAAACTAAGCAAAAGAGAGGACCCTAACTAAAATGTTCAATCCCCATCCTGAAAGGCAAAGAGGATGGACATCAGAAGAAAAAGAAAACAGGAAACAACCTAGGAACCTGCTACAGAGGGCCTCTGAAAGCCAGAAGAAGAAAACAGGAAACAACCTAGGAACCTGCCACAGAGGGCCTCTGAAAGCCTCTGCCGTGTAGACTGTCAAAGCAGATGCTGAGCCTGATGGCCAACTGATGGGCAGAGTGAATGGAATTTTATGTAAGAAGTGGGAAACAGTAAGAGCTGGAGAGGACAGGAACTCCACAAGGAGAGCAACAGAACAAGATAATTTGAACACAGGAAACTTTCCAGAGACTCAAACTCCAATGAAGGACTATCCGTGGAGATAACCTAGAACCCTGACAATGCAGCCACTTCTGATGAGAACTGATAGACTAAGATCAGAAAGAAGGAGAGGAGGACCTCCCCTATTAGTGGACTTGGGGAGGGGCATGCAGAAAGGGGGGGAGGGTGGGACCAGGAGGGGAGGAGGGAGGGGCTTATGGGAAGATACAAAATGAATAAAATGTAATTAATAAAAGTTAAAAAAAAGATTAACTGAGATTGTTTTATAGAAATATCCCCCAAATTGAATATTTCCATCATAGAGGAAAGCTAGCACCCTGCATGGAGAGGACCTAGACCCCCTGCTCAGATGTGGCTGATTGGCAGCTCAGTCTCCATGTGGATCTCCGAGTGAGGGGAACAGGGGCTGCCTCTATCTTGAACTCAGTTGCCTGCTCTTTGACCACTTGCCCCTGATGATACAGCCTTGTCAGGCCATGGAGGAAGAGGATCCAGGCAGTCCTGATGAAACTTAACAAGCTATGGGCAGATGGCAATGATGGAGAACTCCTGTTTCAGTGGACTACAGGAAGGGGATGGAGGGAAGTGGGAGGGAGAGTGGGACTAGAAGGAGTTGAGAGAGGGGGCTTCAACCATATATATTCATATAATGAATAAATTGTGAAAAATATTAAATTAAAAATTTAAAAAAAAAGATTCTAGAAGTAAACAAGTCAAAAATCTCAAGACTTCTCCCTCACTCCAAAGGGGCAGTCTGGGGAGCAGCAATTTTCAAGACCCATTCTGAGAATCACAGTGACATAGAATTTTAAGGTAGTGGAGAAGAGATGGGGAGGAAGTTATATTCATTTGAGACCTGGACCTTTATGAGAACAGAAGCCAGGGATCTTTCAGAATAAGCAGGACATGAGTTGTTTTTCACAGGGCACCAGGGAGTCAATAGCAGAGCTCTGGCTGTCCCCCCACCCCATAGTGACTCTCTTGTTTTCTTCACTTATAGTTGCCATGCAATCCTTAGAATAGGAACTACCCACCTAGCTGACACCAACCTTCAAAGCTGGCAGCAGGCTTTCTGCCCCACAGAGAGGATAAGATATACACTTCTTACTATCCTGTCATACAGCCGTTCAGCAGAGATCTCTTTGTGAACCAGGAACTCACTGGATCGTCGCCTCACCCATCCTGAGGTGGGCTTGCACAGATCTCACAAGCAGCCACCGTGTCCTGCAGCCCCCGCCTACTCTACCTCTCCTTGCACAGATACAAGAGACCCTACTTTCCTTGTCCATGCATACGGGAGATGCAGCTACAGCAGGCCTTTCTGTAAGAGCTCTGATTAAAATGTGCATGTGTCGCCCTGTTCTGAGCATAGGAGAAATTGCTTCTCGAAGCAATTTAAAAGAACAAAGGAAGTCAGAGCCGAGCTGATGCCTGCCTTTAAACCTCATCTAATCTGCTTTTAATCTTTATAGTTTTTAAACTCCAGGTTGTGAAGTCTTCGACACAGTGTGTTATCCCTGGGTTCATCCTCTTCCTGGGTATAATTTCTGAGAGACAAACAGCTTGAACATCATAAAGACAGAATAAATCACAGCCTGGGCTGTCATCTTCCTTTGCTGGGCATTAGGCTAAGCCACTGAATGGCTCTACCCAGCATACTTGCAAAAGCTCTTCCTTTGCATATTAACTTTTATGAAGGCTCTGTCTCTTATCTTGAGGACTGAAGAGGAACCACCAGGTTAGGAAGCACCCTACTTGACAGCTAAATGTCCTTTACATTAACTTAGTAGTGAGTAGCCCTTTCCTTTCCTTTGAGTTCCTGTCTTTCTACTAGTTTTTCCATTAATAAATAGTACAGGATTTGGGAAATAGCTATGTCCTCGGTGGATCTGAGGAAATTTATTGTTGGCTTCTGTGGAGAATAGCATGATAACAAAGTTGGTATCTCTATCCAACACTACCGATGCACACTCTGAAGACACAGAGTGTAGTGAACATCCTCAATTCGAGGCTATCCTCCTGTGACTGGGCCAAACGGAGAATGCCTCCTCCCCAAACAGCTCCAGGATAAGCAACTCTGGAGATAGTCACCAAAAGACAAAGGGAAGGGTTTTAACTGTGCTCTGCCAAGTAAGGCTGAAGGTATCCTGGGAGCTTAGGATGGCTTAATTCCTTGAAGAAGCAGGTTTGCTAATAAAGGTTGATACCAAGCCCTTTCATCCATACGGTCTGGCCAATATCATCAACAGGTTCCCCTTTGATCACTTTCCCAAAGATCTTGGCAGAGCATCCTTCCCTCTTGTTAACAAGGGGGTAGGGTAGAGGTTCACAGTAGGGAAGTCAATTGCAGAACAATTGACAGTCTCCACACAAATACACACAGAGCAGGAAGCCCTCCCTAGGCCTCCTCTAGCCCTGCAGTGAATGGTGTCTTCTGTTTTTGCAAGATGAGTGAGTATCAAGTTGCACAGATTTCTGTTCACCTGGCCGCCACAATGCAGGTCCTCCTGGAATAGAGGCATCACCCTCTTCCCACACAGTAGCGTGCTGGTCTGCAAGAATAGCTCACTTAGTCTGTGCACTCAGATGCCCATTTCTCTTTTCATTAGCTCAGTTCAGTTTTCTAACACTCTCTCTGACTATATGAGCTGTGACTTTCTGGTATTCACCCTGTCCCTGGTATTCACACTTGCCCCTTCTACGCCCTTCCTTTTCAATTAACTCCTGCTTCTTTTTTATTTACCTCAGCTTCTTTAGAACGTACTGGCTCCAGTGCCAGCTCCTCACTGGTCTTCTCTACCCAGGCCTGTCTCCAACGTTGCTGCAGAGATCTCTGGGACTTCTGGCAGGGCAGAAGAGCATGCCATTTGCACCAGCTGTTTGTTGGCTCAGAAATAACTCCCTTTATGTGATATAGGCTAATTGAGGGAGTTCTTGGACTCTGAATCTAAACTCAAGAGTTTTTCTGCTCCCAAATCTCACTTAAAGTTTCTTGGTTGTTTATTCCTCAACCACAATAAAAGAAAATGCATATTTTATAAATTCATTTCATGGTCTAATTAGATTAGAAATATCTTCATTAATGGGAAATGGAAGTATTCATAATTGGATGTAACTCAAGTCATGTGAGTGAGTGAGTGAGTGAGTGAGTGAGTGAGTGAGTGTGTGTGTGTTTCATTACTGAGTTTGTATTCACTGTTAGAAGGCAATTACCTGATCATGGGTCTGTGATGCTTCTCGGTGTTAGTCAGTCCTCTCTTTTTGATTCCTCTGTCAACACTAAATCCTGAGCCAACACTAAGATCCAACAAAATTCAATTGTCTTCCCAGTGGGCCCTGAGAACAATACCTCCTATTCAGCCTGCATCTCTGATCTGGAGATGCTGCTGAGCATTTATTACTCAGCTTTCTCACTTCCAGCTTCCAGGCATCCACCTCCAAGAAAGAAAGGCTCCATCCAAAGCACTGCTAAGCTCTTGGCTCATTCAAGCTGGCTGATCTCTTCCCATCTGCTCTACCCTGAGAGCAGATGTTGCCAATCAATCAACCTCAACGTGTTACAACCTTAGGCAAGGTACTCCCACTTCTCCCAAGGCTCCCAGCTATTCAAACAGTCCCAGAATCTAAAACATTCCTGACTAGCTCACTGTCTCAAGGAAGTTGCTGCCACATCCTCATTAGGCACTTGACCTACGCCAAACCTAACTAGCTATCCAAATCCGAAGGGCACAAGCAATCATTAAATAAAGGTCCTTGTGCTCTTTTACTGAACAAATCACACTGTAAATTCAGTCTGTTCCCAGTGGCCTGCTTCCTCACCTCCACCAGCTTGCCCCAAGATGGAAGGCTGGCTTTGCAAGCCCTCTGTCTCAGAAGAGCCCTGGACAAAATGAGCCACCGCCCACCTGGAGGTTAGGAGAGGGAACTGCCTTGAGTTCTCTGTAGTAATCTCAGAGCTTCTGCATCCTCCACATCCTGACTATAAGGAGGAAGTAGAGTTCTGAACTTCCTGGCAGTTCACACTTCGGGAGGAAGAGGACTGTGATTGCACACAGTGAATCACAGGAGGCTGTAGAATGGCTTTTTAAAGCACCACTGTTTAGAAGAATCTCCCAGCAGCAGGTAAACCATACTTGACTGTCAACTCCAGGAGGAAGGTTCATCCACTCCAAAGAAGACTTCTGTCCCACTAGCAATGACAAAATTGAGAAAGAAGAATTAGGGAGCAACGTATCCCTGGTGGAGAGAACTACTGAACATCCAAGGCTCCTAAAAATCTGACATGTGCAAGCAAAAATGTGGGTTTTTTTTTCCAAGTTCAGGTTGGTTCGTGGAGTCTGGATGATACCTGATTGTGCATTTTTAACAGCTATCCCGTGATGCCCATGTTTCTAGCTCCAAGTCCATGCTTTAGAGGCAAAGTTACTGAGTCCTGTCCCTCACGTGTCTCATCTGGTCTGAGCCCACCCAGCAGATGCTGAGTCAGAACACCTGGGTTGTGGCTCTAGCATCAGTTTTACAACAACCTTTACGGTATTTCTTATGAATTGAATAATCTTGGTCTTGTGCTAAACCCCTCAGGTCAACTCTGGGGAGAGCTTGAACCCCAAATAGGGGCCACAGCTGAGTAGGCGACACTGGATCTGTAGTGATGTGCACTTGCCTGTCTGTTCTGGAGAACAGGCCCATGAGGCTGGCTCTTCAGGCACAAGACTCTGGCTACCTGAGGCAGACAGGGACTGCCTTTAGGTAGACATGGTCTTCTAAAAGCTCACATGGGAGATGCAGCAGGACAGGAGGCCCTGCTGTAAGGGCCAACAGGAAGGTCTTCCAAAATGAAAAAGTCTCCAGTCTTTTTTTTTTTTCCTCTCGTAGGTCACTGGGCTTAAAGCTCAATGAGAGTCAGAAGCAGAGAGAGAGAGAAAAAAAGAGATACACATACCACAGAGAAAGCATTTGCATTGCTTGGTATCAGGTGTAGATTCACCGTAAGACATTCTGAATCTTTCACTGTGGGAATGGAGTTTCCAGCTGTCAAAGAATTGACATGGATTCACTGTACTAAAAGCCTTTGGGTGAGAGCTGAGCTGATTCACGTGCAACGTAACAATCGAGGAGGAGATGGGAGAGAGCCAGAGAAAAATCTAGTTTTCCCTGAGAAAATCTAGTTTTCCCTGCGTAACCCGATTTGCTTATGGAAACACACCTTGGATCTTTGCAAACACAGAAGCTGGGGTGGGGATGGAGGTGGGACAGCATTTATAAACCCAGCCCCATACTGGTTGCCCTACTGACATTATCTCATTTGAAAACGATCCTCTGTGGCAGGTGTTATTGCTTTCATTTTTCATGGAAAGAAACCAAAGCCCAGAGAGTTTAAGCAAGCTTTCATTTCACATGGCTAACAAGACTGAAATCTAGTGTCCCCCATAATCTGTGCCTCTACTTGACTGCATGCCTGTGATTAACTTTGCCCCCTCTGATGGTTCAGTTCCCACTTGGAGCTGAGGGATTAAGGGAATACACCATGACTCTGGGAGCCTCCTAACTACTTCCAGTCCCCTAGCTTTGCTCTGGGGCCATCTGTTTCCTGCAAAAGCACATGCTAGGTCTTCTGAAAATCTAAATGTGATCAAGTGACATAGAGAACTATTTTTCTCTCCCTAGCTCCTACTCCCTAAGTGCTCTGAGGGCTGGGTCCAAGGTAGAGCGCTTGCCACAGACACACCTGAGGACCTGGATTTAGATATCCAGCTCCTATAGCAGAACCAGATGTGGATACAGGTGTCTATGATAGCGTCATTCCTACTGCAAAGCGGAAGACAGACAGGAGCATCTCTGGAAGCTCATAGGCCAGCAAGAACAGCATATGGAGGCTGAGGTTGTCCTCTGACCACCACAGTCATACCATGGCATACATCTTTCTACACATGTACACATTAACAAAAACATACATACACATCACATACATGCACACACATAAATACACACACACCCATACACTCACACAGATACGTACACAGTGTAATAGGGTATTCAGTATAGTGGACAATGGGATTTATTGAAATAGGATAGTTGTATTATTATTATTATTATTATTATTATTATTATTATTAACATTGTTATCACTATTAATTAGAAGAACTAGGTATTATCTGCAAAGAGCCTTTTTTGAGTTGTCTGCCTCAGGGAGACGATATATTTGCTCTGTGTTAAGTAGCCTAGCATAATAAATAGTTGTATTAATCTTTAATCAAGATAAGTTCAAATGAGGCTTAAAACCTCACTTGTAAAGACTGGCAAAAAGCATTCTTGTTTTGGAGTTCCTCCCTGAAGTTACATATTTACTAAAGTTCTAAGAATAGAGTAGGCGGATTTACATGGTGCCCGGGGAAAAAAAAAGAGCTCCAGTCCTCTATCCTCTATGGCTACCATGAAATTATTCATTGATTCATTTAACGGTATGATTGAGCCCAAGGGACTGTGTTAAGTTAAAAAAAGAGCCAGACCCCCAAATAGGTAGATTTCATTCATGAGACAATCTATAAAAGGTAAAATTGTAACAATAGAGAATACAGTAGTTCTTCTCAGGTAGGGACAAAAATGGATTGGAAAAGGAAGGAATAAATTGGCATAGAATTCACCAGTATACCATTTTTTTATCCAAATGGTTGCATAAATTCTTTCTGTTTTAAATTGAATTGGATATCAAATGGCTATTTTTCAGAGAAAAGTTTTAGAATGATAGGAGCATCTGATAGGTATCAGAGAAAGGAACAAACAATTCCTTGGGTCTGCTGAGAACTGTAGAATTTTATATCTTAGAGAAAAACACTAACACATGAGCTACAAAGTATTTTTTTAAGAAAAAGCAGTCAGAATGCTGGGGAACCCAAGCTGAAATAGAAGCTGTGAGGATGAATCTAACAGCTGCAGATGTCTGACATAATTGCTTTCTAGAGAACAGGGGAGGAGGAGATGACCCAAGACACATCACAAGTAGAGTTTAAACGCGAAATTACGAGAGGAGAGAAAAGGAAATGACAGAGGTGCTATCCTTCAGTTGTTAAAGCTTTTTATCATGAGGTCACAGGTGAGCAATTCTACAGCTGCTTTATAAGTAGGCTGAGGTGAGACAGAGCAGTAAATAGAGGTTTGGAGAAGCTGTCTTTTAAGCACAGAAGGCTCCAGCAGGCTGTTCATTGGAGGCATCAACATCTATCCATGCTTAGCCTCATGGGTAATCAGAAATAAGCAGACTCAGAAGCAATGGCAGGTAACGGCCAATGTGTGAATATCATACACATATATTGTTTATGGTGGTTTGAATAGAAATGGCTCCCTTGGACTCAAGTGTTTGCCTGGCGCATTGGGTGTGGCCCTATTAGGAGGTGTAGCCTTGTTGGAGTAGGTGTGGCCTTATTGGAGAAAGTGTGTCATTGTGGGGACATGTTTTGAGGTCACTTATGCCCAAGCTAAGCCCTGTGTGGCACACAATCTCCTTCTGCTTCCTGCAGATCAAGATGTAGAACTCTCAGTCCCTTCTCCAGGAACTTGTCTGCCTGTCTGCTACCCTGCTTCTCACCATGACGATAAAGAACTAAACCTCTGAAACTGTAAGACAGCCTCAGTGAAATGTTTTCCATTATAAGAGTTGCCATGGTCATGGTGTCTCTTCACAGCAATAAAATCCTAACTAAGACATCTTCCCTCCAGAATCTAGATGTTTCTTCTCAAAGAACCCCAAATCAATTCCCCTTTAGAACTAAGAATCACTTCCAGTATAATACTATTCTATGATTAAAAAACAAAAAACAAACAAACAAACAAACAAAAAAAAAAACAGGAAGCTGAGCTCCATAGGGACATGGCTACCCCTAGGGCTTTTGCAGGAAAAGCTCAAGTTAATTCTGGAGCTCTTGGCATTATAGGGAAGTGAGAAAGTTCCCCAAAAAGGACTGAATGGGGGGGTGTCTGAGGGATCTAAGAGATCTAAGAGATCCCTCAGTAGAACCTCAGTGACCAAGGGTGCGGAAACTTAGACAAAACCATAACAGCAATGTTTGTGGTTGCACTGGAGACTGTGGACCAAATACAAGCATGAGTACCCAAACATAAATTAACAAATGACTAGCTTAATTAATTAATTAACTAATTAACCCATTAACTAATTAATTAATTAATTGGTAGAAAAACAAAATGCAGTAGAATTGCGGATAGGTACAGAATACTCTCCCACGCAGAGGGCAAAGGCATTGATTCCTACAGGTGGAGTTGGAGACAGGAATAGTAGCGACTGAACCAGGTTGTCAATATTATCATTAGTGGGGGCCATTGTGTGCTAAGGCCGCTTCATCCCTGAGCAGTTCCCAGCACTGATAGCTCCTGGTTCAGCCACCCAAGGCCACCTTAGAGAATGTTCTACAGAAACCTAGCCAGTACTACTCAAAGCTCACTGGCATGAAAATGAGAGATGACTGGGAGGTGCAAACTATGGAAATGTGGCTCTTTAAATGAGGCTCCCGGATTGTTATTGGATCAGAAGATGTCATTACTAGAAAAATTGGAGCAACTCTCTTGTATGTTCATTGATGTGGGGGAGGGGAGGAGAAGGCTTGTACATTATCAGGAAAGCAGAAGGAGTTCTCACAAGCCTTTTGGTTTGTGCTGACTGCTGCCCCCACATTCCCGTCAATGTCAATGTCTATCTGATTGATTCAAAGGCAGACACTTCATTCACTCAAAGTCACACATGGACAAGGTTTATAGTGGTCATCAGACACCCCTACCCTCCTGAGGGCTGCAGGATGTGAGCAATCCAGTCTGGCTCTGTCAACAGAGCCACATGCTAGAAACACCTGGAAGAACAGAGATTTGCTCATTTCCATCTGAACTTGAAAGTCCCCTGAAATTGCTCATGGAGTGGAGAATCAGGATGGGGATGTCTTCCTGACTGGCCTTGTGTCAGCAGTGACTCTGAAGCTGCTTAGATCAGGTTCACGGGGTTCTGCGTCCTTTCCTCATGGACAAGCATTATCATTATCCCCCAAAGTCAACCTCTGCTCTGCACTCCTGTACATCCCTAGCCTAAAATTTGTGCTGTATTCAAGTACGGTCTTGAACTTCTGATCCTCCTGCTTATGCCTCCTCACTGCCAGAGTCATAGGCATGCAATGCCATATCTGGTTTGTGCAGTGCTGGGAACTGGACCCAGGGCATCACTTACATAGACAACTGAACTACACCCCCAGATCCTCTACAGGGCCCATTATAATGGGTCAGCCTCTGAATACAAACAATGCGTTTAACATTTATTTAAAGAGATATAAACTCGAGATTTTTATTTTCCCTCATTCACGCCTAATGAGTTCATCCTTTTTTTCTTTTACTAAATACCATTTTTTTAATTTTTATTAGTTACACTTTATTTACTTTGTATCCATAAACCCATAAACCCCTCCCTCCTCTCCTAATCCCACCTTCCTTCCCCCTTCTTCACGAATGCCCCTCCCCAAGTCCACTGATAGGGGAGGTCCCCCTCTCCTTCCTTCTGATCTTAGTCTATCAAATCTCATTAGGAGTGGCTGCATTGTCATCTTCTGTGGCCTGGTAAGGCTGCTCCCCCCCTCAGGGAGAAGTGATCAAAGAGCAGGCCAATCAGATTATGTCAGAGGCAGTCCCTCTTCCCATTGCTATTGAACCCACTGGGACACTGAACTGCCATGGGCTACATCTGTACAGGGGTTCTAGGTTATCTCCATGACTGGTACTTGGTTGGAGTATGAGTCTCTGGAAAGACCCCTGTGTTCAAATTTTCTGGTTCTGTTGCTCTCCTTGTGGAGTTCCTGTCCTCTCCAGATCTTACTATTTCCCACTTCTTTCATAAGAGTCCATGCACTCTGCCCAACAGTTGCCCATAAGTCTCAGCATCTGCTTTGATAGTCTGCAGGGTAGAGCCTTTCAGAGGCTCTCTGTGGCAGGTTCCTAACTTGTTTCCTGTTTTCTTCTTCTTCTGATGTCCACCCTCTTTGCAGAGATAAACAGAGAATTCTCGATAGAGGAATATCAAATGGCAGAGAAACACTTAAAGAAATACTCAACCTCATTAGCCATCAGGGAAATGCAAATCAAAACAACCCTGAGATTTCACCTTACACCCATCAGAATGGCCAAGATCAAAAACTCAAGTGACAACACATGCTGGAGAGGTTGTGGAGAAAGGGGAACCCTCCTCCACTGCTGGTGGGAATGTAAACTTGTACAACCACTCTGGAAAACAATCTGGCACTTTCTCAGACAACTAGGAATAGCGCTTCCTCAAGATCCAGCTATACCACTCCTAGGCATATATCCAAAAGAGGCTCAAGTACACAAAAAGGACATTTGCTCAACCACTTTTGTAGCAGCTTTATTTGTAATAGCCTGGAAACAACCCAGATGCCCCTCAACTGAAGAATGGATATAGAAATTGTGGTACATCTACACAATGGAATATTATTCAGCAATGAAGAAGAAGGAAATCATGAAATTTGCAGGTAAATGGTGGGAACTGGAAAGGATCATCCTGAGTGAGTTGTCCCAGAAACAGAAAGACATACATGGTATATACTCACTTATATAGACATATAATATAGGATAAACCTACTAAAATCTGTACATCTAAAGAAACTAATCAAGAGGGAGGACCCTGACTAAAATGCTTAATCCCCATCCCAAAAGGCAAAGAGTTCGTCCTTTAAGCCTTTCTCCTGTGCCTGACTGCATTTTCCAGGCAGAAGATATCTATTTAGTCTACACTCAAGTGGGGAACGCACAGCAGCAATAGTGACATGGTTCTTTACGTTCGGTTTGCAAACTGTGCGCCAGGCGCATCCCATGAAATTCACCCAGCACTCCCCACCCCACCCCACACCCAGGCCATTACCACCTTCATATGCTACATCAAGGAACAGAACCTAAAAGCCAAGGAAAACAAAAAAAGCAAAGTGGGCCAATTAGGACACCCACACAAGCTCACTGGGTGGAGGGAGGTGGGACATTTGGTCCACGTGGATTTGGCACATGGTTCCCCAGAGTCCTAGCTGAGTCAGCGCAGTGATTCTTGGTAATATTAGAAAATGAGTTTGAGAGCAAAATCTGTTTTCTAACCCATTTCTGCTGGAAGGTTTTTTTTTTTTTCTTTCTTGACTCCAGCTTTCTAACAGGAGGCTGAGTATATGATTATATGATTCTACTTCTCTGAGCATCCCACCTTCTCAGGGCTGAGAATTTCTGCCCTAATCTTTAACGGGGATGTTGCCTGACTGGAAAGTTCTGATGTCAGAGTTTTCTTCTATTTCTCTCTGTGAAGTTGTCTTTCTTTTTTTCAGACTATTGACTTTATTAGTAGTTGGGGTTTAAATAAAATCAGCCATTGTACTGTGGCAAATGCTTCTGTTTGTTCCCTTTTCTATTACCTTTCTTTTTTTTAAAGATTTTATAATTGCCATATATCTGCTTGGGCTGGGCAGATAATCCTACCTATGCTATCTCATATCTCCCAGCCCCCATCCCATGCCCTCTGCTTTCCCCAGTCTTATATAGGCTACCTTCTCTCCATAATCCCAAGATACTTGCTTGTGTTGTTCTGGGCCATTCTTTTCCTATGCCATTGTCGTAGTCCTTCCTCTCTGCCCACAGAGTTCTTTTCCACAGTAACTCATCATGGCTTCCTCTTTCTTCCTCCTCCTGTACTTTCTCCTTCCCAAGGTCCTCTCTGTCCTCTATTAGCTTTCTTTAGAAATATACTCTGAACTAAAATCATTGTCAATCTATTACACAAGCACTTATAACAGTTATCTGTTGTTTCTACCTGCTTGTCTGTGGTGGACACTTTTTGTTTCCCATAGCATACCTCGTAGATAATTAACTGATTAGCCTGCTCACTGTTTGCTGGTGACCTCCTGTGTGAGGTTTCCTTATGGCTGGTACCGACAAAGGATGGAAAAGCTAGAATCTCCTCTTTGTGTGAGCTTTCTGTGAGCTGGGACAGGGACTGCACCATGAAAGGGAGACAGGCGAAGAGCTTCAACCTGAGGGAGAGGGTATAAGTTTCTAGGGCAAGAAAAGAAAGCAGAGCCAAGGATGGGTAACTCAACCCAGGTCACATGGTTCCACTTGGCCATATTTGTACAGGGATGTTCTTTTATGGTGTTTTAAGAGTCCACCAAGTGCTACCAAGGAGCAAACAACAGTTAAGACATCAGAGCTCTATTGCAACTTCCTGTGCTGTGTGAATGTGTAAACATGTGAATGTACATGTATGTGTGCAAATATGCATGTGTGTGTGTGTGTGTGTGTGTGTGTGTGTGTGTGACTGTGTGGTGTCTATGTGTGTTTGTGTGTGTGTATCCTTTAGAAGGGCAATAGAACATGAACAGCATGGAGTACAAACCGGAGCCCACAGAGAGCAGCATGTCTAAGGAATCCCCCAAAGTATCAGACACAGTGATTCTATGCAAGCTCACGCTGCCTCTTCCACTCCTGTTTCCTTGATCTGCTACCAAGCAACAAGCTTTTCAATACATTCTTTTCTGGATTCGGGACCATAGGGACAGATTTCCTAGAATACTTTGATCCCCAAATCAGGCTAGCAGATGGCCTGCATGTTAAAGACACGGCCTGCTACATCATGCTTGCAGTTGCTTTTAGGTATTTCACTGATATTCTAAACAACATTATTTGAAAAACACTCCTGGAGGTGGCCCTTCCCACCCTCAGACAGATGAGAAAGTCTCAGGCCAGAGAGCTTTAATCTCGTCCTGATGGAATAAACAGAGCCTGCCTTAAAATCCAGGGCTCAGCATAACCGCTTTATTTCTACGCTTTGCCTTTAAACCTCCTGAAAGTGTCTTTAAAAGGAGCCATGAGGTCCCCTGGGACCCCTTGGGTGGGGTATGCTGAGCACAGAGCTAATGGCAGATTTCATGGAAGTCGGGCTTTGTAGCAAACCTATTTGAATTTGTGCATAAGCAAGGCACAGTGTAGGCTTGCAAACTGTTCTCCAGAAACTGCAGTGTCATTCTGTACCCTATTTTTACAAGGACGCAATCTAAATGGAGAATAAGTTTCAGAAAGCTGCAAAGAGCAGACTGCAGTAATTTCAGCCTAGGTGAGCTGGAAAAAAAGAGCCTCTGAGATGGGCCATAAATCCAAGCTATTTTATAGGCCTCCTGCTTCTATTCCTGCACCCATTCAAAGAAAAACCTAATTTGTTTTGTGAAAATTGGAAAAAAAAACCAAACAGTACAGAATGTGAAAGTAGACCTCAAAGACACAGCTACTACCCAGGCAGAATTCTCTGGGCCTCCAGAGTCTGCCTACTCAAAGCATACAGCGTCTAACTCAGGCAAATTCTGCTGTTGGCTCTTTCCTAAGGGTACGTGGGGTGGGAGTGAGAACCGAAGTTTGGTGCCCAGGACCCATATGATCACTCACAACTGCCTGTAATTTCAGCTCCAGGACGAATCTAGCACCTTCTTCTGGCCTCAGTGGACACTACATCCGTCCTATACAGGCATAAATACAAATAAAGTCTTCATGGTCATAGCCTATGTAGTTCCCTGTACATGCCATGCAGCAGGTCCCACCTCGCCTGAACCAGCGCCCTTGCCCCCACCCCCACCCCCACCCCTGCCAAGACTAAGGAAAGTATTTACCCAAAGCTTTGTGCTTCAGAGAAGCGTCAGAGAGCTCGGGGTAAATAAACTGCTCTGAAGCCAAAGATACAAAAAGAGGGCATCCAGCTAGAAAGTCAAAAATGATTACAGAACTCTCCTCTAAGGATGATAAAGGCACGGGCTCACTCTTCCAGCTGTGCAAACAAGGCACCTCAATCATCAGTGTACCAGAGCCACAGTTATCCCAAACAATGAGCTAACTTCATCTTCCTTTCTGTAATCCACAGAGAGTTTTTTTCCCCCATTGTTCAGCAAGGTACACCAGGCTTCCTGCCTGAATCCCCATCCGGTTATTAACACACTCAGCAGCATTACAGGGTTACCTTAAAAGGCTGGTGAGTCAGGTCTAAAATGAAGGGCGTATTTTCCAGTCAGGTGGCTGCTTGCCTTCATTCATGTGTCCTTTCACTAGTTCAATATGGTCAAAGGCTCCTGCAAGGGTAGCCTTTTTTTTTTTTTTTTTTTTTTTTGAGACTTTTTAAGTGCAGAACAAAAAAGTCCAGGATAGATGAAGAAGGACAATGCATTTTCTGAAAATTTTGTCTATATAATGGCATCTGAATTATTGAGTGGTACTTGAATACACATGAAGATCATTTGGGAAGATGGAAACCATGAGGGTCTGCTGCCAGAGATTCTAAATCTGAAGGCTTAGAGGAAGCTTAGGAAACAGCATCTCTGCCATGTACGGTAGGAGGATCCAGGACAGAGCCTGACAGTGTGCTGTGCTGGTTGGTGACAGAGCTAAGAATCAATCATGTGAAAAGAGTTTCAGTTGAGGAGATTTCTAGAGCAGGTTGGCCTGAGGGCAAACCTGTGAGGGACTGGCTGACTGGGAAGACCCAGCATTCCTAGTGCCTGGGCCTGGCGTAGAGCTCTGGAGTGTACAGGACTAGGGAAGGCCAATGAGAGCAAGCAAGGACTTGTCTATTCTCTTTGCTCTTGGCTGTGGATGCAATGAGACTTAGTGCTTGAGTTCTTGCCGTGGCTTCCCCTCAGTGATGGACTGGAACCTGGAACCATGTGGCTGAGTGGAACCTTTCCTCCTCATGCTTCACATTGTCAGATGAATTAATTAATTACAGCAACAAAATAAAGCTAAAACAGGTGCTTGCCCAATAATGGCTGTTTCAGTTGGTTATCACTTCCCATGTCACCCCAGAGAGCTACAGATTGGCAACTAGTCCCCAGAGCCTCAGGTGCCCACCTGAGTCATGGAGAGCCAGGTCTGAAAACCAAGACCTTGATTCCCCAAGGCCAAGTAACCTCATTACAATGTCTGGTGAATTATGGATCAGGAAAGCATGATCACGGAGGTAATTAGATGCAAAAAGCTCTGTTTTGTTTTGTTTTGTTTTTGTGTGTGTGTGTGTGTGTGTGTGTGCAGACCTGAGATAAGGATGAAGAGAAAACATTTGTAAGAAGGGACAGAAAAGAAGATGTTTTCCTTATTACCACAATGCCCAGTGATTCATCCCCAAACTTTTCAAAGGGGTCCCAGAGGCTGTGCTCTCTGCATACCCAGCTCTGACCTAGCCACTCAGGAGATGGTGGATCTCCCCTACTCCCAAAATGTAAAAAAAGGTGAAGATGTTTGTTTAGGTATTGGCTCTACACCTCTCCCTTCTGTTGTCTTCTTGATCACTGGCTCTCTGCTGTTTCACTGTGGGATTATAGTTACAAACAAGACCAGAAGGGTTTTCAATACTTCATTGAACCAACCATTCAGAAACTGAGTTGGACTCTGGATTCTGATACTGAGGCTAATATCAATCAGAGATTTAATGTTCAGTCTTAGAAAAACTGTTCAGCTTCCTTAAGCTCTGCAAAGAAAGGGATTTGACATTTCCTCAAGGGACCCCTTGAAGATGATTTCTGAAGATCATTGCTGCAGTAGGCACAGGGTTTATGTAAAGGCTCTGAGTTGGCCTGGATTTATGAGAGAAAATAGGGTATATTGCCAGACTGGTGGCATAGACCTGTCTTCTTACTTGCTGGGGAGCCTGATGCACAAGGACTGTTTGGGCCACAGAGAGCATTCAAGGCCAGAGTTGGCAACCCTTTTTCAAAACCCAAACTAAAATCAGGATAGAATGTTTCTGTGTCATACATGAGAACTTACTTTGCAATCCCTAGGACAAACCAAAAGTAAAGCCATGAAACTGAAGGATCATGTGCATCTCGCCTCTCTGGCTCATCACAGCAAAAGTATCCACTCTTGAAAGCTCCATCCGTCTGACACAAACAACCTGATTGATTTTTTTCAAAAGGAAAATAGATCAGTCTACACACACACACACACACACACACACACACACACACACACCCTCTAAAGTCTTCCCTTTAAATCTAATACCCTAGTTAACTGTCAACTTGACACCGCCTAGATTCATCTGAGAGCAAAGCTCAACTGAGCAGTTGCTTTAGTCAGAGACTGCCTTGTGTGTGGCCATGACTATGGTGAATTCTTTTGGTTATTAATTGATGCAGGAAGGTCCAGTGTGACCAGGGAGGGGGAACCTTGGCTAATATCAGCCCATGAGGGCAAAAGGGAGCAGAAGCAACACACTGATGAGGGTTCAGACAGCCCACTAACAGGATGGAATAACTTTATGGGACCAGCTTCAGCAAGATTGCTCAACTTTACTTGGGGTGAACGAAGGCTTGGGAGTTCTTGGGGAGTGGGTGGAGGGTTTCCAGGGTAGGTGTACACTATTAGCTAGGGCTAGAGGTGTAAGTACTGTTTTATTTACATACCGTGGATTCCAGATATTTGTCAGGCAGGTTCTTATAGGGAGAAAAGAAGTTCAACCTGCATTTTTGGCCATGAGCTACTTTACTTCCCTCAAGGATGGGGCCCATGCTTAGAGACACTCTCCAGATGAACTCAGGCAAGGAGAAAGGAAGTCCCTGCTGAGAAAGGGAGTCCTCTATTCTGCACAGAGCTGGGGCGGGGGAGAGGTGTTGAAAATGATGGGCTGTGACCTTAAATAGTAATGTCTTACAACAGTCCAGCCAACTGCAGGCAGTACTATCCATAAGCAGGTAGTCCTTGGCTGTATAAGAAGTTAATTGAGCACGAGTGTGCAAGCCAGAGAGCAAGCCAACAAGCAGCATCTTCCATGGTTTCTTCCATTGAGTTCCTACCCTGACTTCCCTCAATGTCGGCCCATGATCTGAAAGTATAATCCAAATAAACTCTTTCCTCCCCTAACTTGCATTTGGTGTTTTTTACAGCAACAGAATAAAACTAGAATGGCAAGTGACCTAAAAGCCGGGGTTCATATCTGATTTCTTGTCTTTTGTCAGTCTCTGATGCTAAGCATGTTATAGGCACTCTCATAACTATTCGTTGAACTAAACAAAAAGTGAAAGGATGAGTGACTGAATGAATACGTGAATGAATGAGTAAGAAATATGACTTGGAACTGAGGCTGAGTCACAAAGGATAATAAAGGAACAAAGGCTGAAAGAAAGGGTGTGACACACAGATGTTGGGTAAGGATGCATGAACTCTACAAAGAAAAGCAGCAAACCAGGAACATCTGTGCTGCTATGCTCTGGGAGCATGAGTGATGTGTAAAGTGGGAGGGAACAGTCAGAGGATGGGTGGACTGTATTTTCAAAAGAAGCTTCTGCCTCTGAGCTCCCAGCATGAGGACTCAGCATAGTGAAGACAAGACCTGAATTAAGAAAATCTACCGTTTCCATGGCCAAGACACTCTTGTGAAAGACCAGAAGCCAAGTCTGCTCACCCAGTCTTTTTTTTTCATTTCTGCTCCTTAGATTTCACACCATCACCCTCCTTTATCCCACCATCATTCTGAGTTAATCTGACCACTAAGAGAAAGCAATAAGAACTAAGTTTAGAGCCTATCAGATCAAGAGAACGGATGAGCTTCACTTCACACTCCTGCTGCCTGGCAAGATGTTAGGATAAGCAGAACAAGCCATTTCACGGGAGTCACAAACCTGTGTTAAGCAGGACATAGACACTTTTACCTAGTCCCTAGTAAGTGCTCTGCCTGTGGTTGAGAGAGTAGGACGTACATGCCAGCTGAGACTTACTCATTAGCTTCTACATCCCTCCCTTTTCTCCTTTGAGAAATAAGGACAGCTACAGTGTCTACCTCACAGACAATGTAGAATATATGAACATTTATAAGGTCCTCAGGATAGTTCTTGGTTAGTAAAAAGTGTCATATCATGGTTAGATATTGCTGGTGGGAGTGGTGGTGCCATTATCACTACCGCTGCTTTTCATTTAATCTTTTTCTTTTCTAACTTTCTATTTTTGCAGTGCTATGGGGAACCAAGGTCCCCATGCTTAAGCTACACTCCCAGCTCTTAAAGAATATGTATTTTGAATCAGGCTCTTCTAAGTTGATGAGGGTGAACTTAAACTGTCACTGTAGCCCAAGCAGGCCTTGACCTTATGCTCTGTTGCCCTGGCTTCCCAAGTAGCCAGGATTACAGGACTGCATCACCAGGCTCAGCGTAATTCTCCTTTTAAAGCAAACATAAAAGAAGTAGTAATTGATATTTCTCCCAGAGCTTACCTGATTACCTCAAAATTGCATATTCATTAAGTGGCTTGGAGCTAGCAGAACCCAAAGCATTCTGACCTCACCTCTTTTCCTTATAATAGGAAAAAAGATTTTGTTGTCCCAAGTACTAAGACTAGTAGAATTGTAAAGAGAACTTGAGTTAGGAGATGAACGAGTGAATAAATGAATTAACGAATGGTTGAATGTCCAGTTTCCAATTTACTCTAATGCCATTTTTGTCAGTTGGCTGTAGAACCATAAGTGTAGCCACTCAGTCTCAGCTTTGTTATGGAACATGAAGAATACCAAGACTGTGAGCATGTGAACTGCTATATCATGCTTGGAAATGTATCATACAGAGGAATCAGGCAAACAAACAAACAAAAACAAAAACAGAACAATAACAACAACAACAACAGCAATAACAACAAAACAAACAAAAACTCTTTTGTACCGTTTGCTGCTGTAAGAGAAAAAAATTGAGAAATGAAATCATGAGGAATACATACTGTGTCACGTCTTGTGATGTGAGCGGCTAATGATGTGTCTCCTCCATATTCAATAGCTGATATCCAGGAATCCAGGAGTTGTTTGTTCAGTCCATGAGGATAGATGTCTCAGCAACCACATTGCAATCAAGGAGGATTCCTGGAGAGCGGCTAGTCTTCAATCTACAACCAAATCTTGAAGAAGTAGGATTTAATATTGACTGCAGCAACAGCATAGATAGACTTGTCATCAAGAATGAGGGCAAGCAGGCAAAAGACAAAGTTTCCTTCTTCCATGTTTGTTATTATGGGTTGCCAACCCTATGTAAAGTGTGGCACTTTAGGGTGTATTTCTCACCTCAAATAATCTCATTAAAAGAACTCTTCACAGCAGGGCCCAGAAGCTTGATTCCTGTTCATTCTAGATGTAGTCAAGTTGACAACACAAGGACAGAAGACAGCCTTGGGCTCTGGTCCTCACCTTTTACCTTGAGGCAGGGTCTCTCTTGCTCCCTGGAGTGCCCATCAAGCTATCTGTCCAATAAGCTTCTTGGAGTCTCTTGGGGCCTGAACCACTGAGATTAAAGATGCTGCCGCATCCCTCTTTATCCAGGTTCTAAGCATCCAAACTCAGGCCCTCACACTTGTGTGCTAGGCTGTTTACCCACAGAGCCTATTCTGTAGCTGCTATAAAAAAATTTTTAATGCAATTTATAACAGTGTTTGGTGTGCAGGTATGAAGTCTTCTTGCAGGTTCCTCCTTTAGTAGAACATATGCTTGATGGAAAATGTAATTTAATTTATGTTGAATGATAGTTAAGGTGCCAATTCAGGATGCCATAGGTCCCTAAAACAAGGTTGCAGTCTGGGTAAGGGCAAGGTAAGACTCTTGCTCTAAAATCTGAAGTGAAATAAATCGGTGAGCAGGTATTAGTCAGACTGAGAAGCAAAGATTGCAGTTAGGGATTATTGCCTCCAAAAATATATATTTTCTTAGTATGGAGAAACAAGCACACTGGTCTTTGCAAATCAAGATGAAAAATAAAAACCAAATCAAGAACCTATAGAGCTTGAAGTCAGGGTGGGGGTGGGAAGCACAAAGCTGACGTTGCTGAAATAGACCATCTGGGATGGGGTTAGGGCAGAGGTTTCATGTTAAGACATTATCCACCAGAGGAAGGGAAGAAGGACTTCATGCTGCTCTACAGAATGCTAATACAAGATGAGGCTCTAAGGCTGCCCTCCCCAGGCTCTTTCCAGCCCCAAGCTTTAGTGCCTCTAATTGGAAGCAGGGGTACAATTTCTCCCAGCTTGAAGTGTCAAGTCACACAAGGAAGAGGAGCATGAGTCTGCAGTGTCAGCTCTCCAGGGCCCAGCTGTGACTTTCCAGCCTTGTTCTCCTTATAATTGTTCATGCCTCCCACACCAGTCACTTCCTTCTTCATGATTTCTCATCTTGTGGAACAAATATCTGGGGAAACTGTGTAACAACAATGACCTTTAAATCCCTGATCCTCCTACCTCCACCTTCTGCTGGCCAGGATAACACTAGGGTACCACCATACCTGTGTTTATGCAGTGCTGGGAATCAGCGTCCGGGCTTTGGTGCATACTAGGCAGGCACACAACCAACTGACCTACATCCTCAGCTGTGGAGACGGATTGTAACACGTTCGTAGCTCTGAAGGTTACTGCCTTCTAAATAGTACCATTCAGTGTGGACAAAGAATGGAGAACCGGGCTTCTGGCAACTGAATTGTCCCCATGCTTGCACAGCAAACAATATTAACAGAGTCATCTCTTCAGCTCTTCTTTTTATTCCATTCATTTATATTTTAATATATTACTGGATAATGGGTATCATCATTTGAGTCACATTTATGTATGCAAGTTCCATCAGATCATGAATTTTAATTTACAAGTTGTGCTTTCTAAAGGTTTTGGTTTATGGCCTCCTGAGTACTCATGCCTTCATTAGCCATAGCTGGCATCTCCATCAGACCCACATGGTTCTCACACTGTGTACCTTTACCCAAAATGACATGTAGTTCCCCCCAGTGGGAGACTATTCTGATCCCTGTGTTAAACAGTCATTTTTTGTGCTCACATGATGGTTCTTGAGTCTAGCTTCCTTGTCCCCACACTCATAATCTAGCAATTGAGGCTTATTACCCTCAGACAAAGCTCTTCCAAAGCTGGCTGGGCCTCGTGCCTTGTTTAAATTTTGATGGCATGAAAATTCCAGAACAGAGAAGACCACAAGAGAATACAAGAGAAAGAGAAGTAAGCTGGAATTCATGTCATCAAAATTCAACCAGTAAGGACTAGATGACAGCATGTAGCTGCAGGATTATACAACACTCGCAAAACCCAGGATATCAGCCATTAGCCATATTCTAGTGATCTGTTTCTGTGACCTCATTGGCTACTCTCTACGACGGGCATCATGAGGCCCAGGACATCAAAATTGGCATTGCAAGAGTCTTGAAACAGATCATCAACTAACTATGGATGTGAAATTTAAGCCCAGGAAGTCTAAACCCAGTCTTGGTGCTGCCCTATCAAATGTACCTCTTGGTTAAAAATGCACTCAGAAAACCATTTAAACAGAAAAGGATGAGGTCTCCAATGAAGAGAGGAGACTAGGGACAACACTGGAATTTACGGTCAATCGTAAATGCAAGAGACTCAAGAATGTATCCACTCACCTGGAATTTTGCCCCATTTGTAGGTTAAGAACCCCAAACAGGAGTGTGTCTGTTTTGTTCTCTGTGTGTGCCTATTTACTGTTGAATCCTTCCTTGGTCTCTCCCAGGCTGTGATCAAGTTAATGTAGCCAATCGCATTATAGCTTTCCTATCATTACTTTCCCTCTAGGCAACATTGCCTCAATGCTCAATGCCAAAGTTAGAGACAAGGCCCCCAAAGTTCTTCCTAAATGTACTGTAATATATATCCACACATCCACCCACCCACACACACACACACACACACACACACACATGTCAAAGGATAACATAAGGAAAAGCCAATGAAAAGGAGAGTGCCTCTGAGGCTTTGGCCCAACTCTGTGGTTCTAACAAGTTGATCTTTACTGTATCTGCTAATTTATTATCCTGGCCATGGGTCAGGGGAGGATGGGGAAAAGGAGGAAGAAGAGGAAAAAAAGAAGAGGACAAGGTGGAGAAAGAACCTATAACTAGACATTACAGTGTGTAGCATGTAGGGAAAATGGTCTAATAATATTGGCCAATTCCTACAATGTGTTTATTTCAGAATGTACATTGGAAAAGGTGGGGACAAGAATGGTTAGTTCCCATTCAAAGATGAACACCCTCTCTACCTTATTAAAAAGTCTATGAAAAAGACCATAAACTTAGGGACCAAATTTTGAAACCATTTAAACATCATTCTCTTAGATGCAATGAGTGATAAGATAGAAAAGGTTGAGAAAACTGGAGAGAAACTGGACAGTTTTCTACAGAGGCTTGGAGTTCTTCTGTCTTGACCTTGGTGACAGTGAGGACAGTGATATTCCTACACAGCAGAGGCAGTCTGGGGTGTCAGTGCGAGCATGGAAAGCCACCTCACTCAGTCAACTGGAAAAGAAGAAGAACTGACAAGACTCTTGTATGGCATCTAGAGAATGGAGAGCAAAGCTCTGGAAGTAGGGATGAACCACAGGCCCCCACAGGCATGGTCAATGCCACAGTGACTCGTTGCTGTGCTGCCACCAGCTCACAGCTTGCCACTGTTAATATTGTCACCCACCACAATGATCCATCCATCTCCATTGTACCACCATTTCCACAGATAAGCAAGAGCATTTACCACACAAGCCTAGCTGGTGCTCATTCACCAGGAAGCAGGATGAAGATTATCTGACCTCATTAAATATCTTAGGAAGAAACAAGTCCCACTGCCCAGCAACAACCCCTGATGGAGAATAAACACCAAGAGTGACCAAAAATATCCAAATAGATGTGTAAGTACACAGTGATTGAGCCATCTGTGTCTCTAACCAGACTGTGGCCCCAGGAGAGTAGGGCCTGGTGCCAGTTCAATCACCAGTGGATTCTCAAACCCCAGTCCCAAAGCAAACATCCAATAGACAAACAGCTAACACACAAATGAAGAGGTGTTGGGGGCTTGAGAGATGGCTCAGAAGAACACTGGTTGTTATTTCAGAGGATCAGGTTCTGTTCCCAGCACCCTCATGGCAGTTCACAACTAAATCTAATGCCAGTTCTAGGGGACACAGAGTCCTCTCATGAACTCTGCAGGTACTTGCATATATGCAGTGACCATACATGCATTCACACATACATTTTAAAATATTTCGAAAGGAAGTGGTTATGGGATGGAGATTCTAGGATGGGTGTAAATTAAGGTAATTTTAGGATTTAAAGGAGGTATATTTTTCTACAATGAGAAAACACAGGGAGGCAGAAAGAAGAGATGCATCCAGTCTTACAGGATTGGGAACAGAGAAACCAGGGTTAAGGTCACAGAAAGCACAGTGACAGATAAAGTTAATAAACGAGAGATGGTAAGATCACTGAGGACTTTCTAGGTCCACAAGAATAGAAAGGTCAAGGAGAAATGGGCAGCACCCAGTGTTCCCTTTCCTTGATAGCTTCCTTGAGGAATCACTGAGGTCCAATGAGCTCCAATGGGGACATTCTAACATCTGTGTACAGCTGTGAAACCACCACTATGTCACTCAAAATGAACACAGTGAAAATATCTTTCCCTTGGCTGCACATTATCCTCCCTATCCTTGATACTCCTTTCTCACCCCATCCCAGAGCCCTCAGCTCGCTGTCATTATCATCTGCATCTCCCAGAATCATGTAGGTACTTTGTCTGACTTCCTTCACTCGGCACCGTTATTCCAAGACACATCCTCATCGGCGTGTATCAATAATTGATTTCATTTCATTTTGCTGCAGAGCTGTAATGACCCTATAGACACATCTCCACTTGTTTTCCCATTCAACATGCTGGGAAATTTGGACTGTTTCCAGCCTGGAGGAGTTACAGAGCAAGAGGGGGACATGTGCAAAGCCCAGGGCCAGCATGGCTGGGACAATGTATGCAGCTCTTTGAGATACTGACAAACATTTCACTTGTTGTTTTTGACTTTTCAAGCTCACCAGCTGTGTCTGAGAGTTCCAGCTGCCCCTCAGCCTCACAAAGGCTTGGTTCAGGGAGAAAGTTGGTGGTTTGGTTCTGAAGGGCAGGAAGCGGGCTCTCACTGTGTTTCTGATTCATGTTACCCTGAGGAGGAGCAAAGGTGTTAAGCATCTTCTCATCTGCATGTTTTAACGCATGCTTGGTTTCATAAAAATTCAGTTTCGCTCCCTCATCTTATGGAGCTGGGGTTTCATGTATCCTGGAATTGCCTTGAAAAAAAAAAATATATATATATATGGATGACCTTGAACTCCTTCCACCTCCACCTCTGGAGAGGATGCTGGAATTATAGGCATATACCACCATGACAAGTTTAGGTGGTTCTAGGGATGGAACTCAGTGTTTTGTGAATGCTAAGCAAGCACTCTACCAACTTGAGTTACATCCCAAACCCTAACTTTGCCATTTTGAGGGGAGGGGGGAATTCACGGACCATTCATCAGCGTTTAAGAAAAAGAAATCTGAGCACAGACAAGTTGTAACCCCAGTAGGTGCTGGGAGGAGGGAGAAGCAGAGGAGAAAACATCATCCTTTGGAGTTAGGGTCAGCAATGGAGGTCGGCAAGCAGCTGTAGGAAGGTGGAAGGAGGGGGGAGGATCTTCAGAGCAAACGATGAGAAAGCTCAGGCGCATGCTTAGGATTTGTATCTGTGTCCAAATAAAAAAGTTTTAAAAGGTAAATGAAGAAGTCGCACTTTTGAATTAGAACTCAGGAAAGCTGGCAGGCTCAGTGCTCAGAGCTCTGGGCACCTGCCAGTGCGTGCTTAACTGCATGCAAGTGTGTGTCTGAGCTGTTGACTTCAGAGACAAGAATCCTTGATCCAAGCTCAGTACCCGCAGCAGCAGGAGCAACAACTATAACCAGAGTTATCATAAAGCTCTCACTGGGTGTTAGCTCTGTACTGCTTTCTTCAGTTACCGCCATCTCTCCACACCCCTTGGAGGAAGGTCATAATTACCCCACTTTGCAGATGAGAAACCTGAGAGTTTGAGAGATTAAATAACAAGATTAAGAGGTAATAACGGGTAAACCTAGAGCTTTCACTCCCAAACTGTGCTTTTAAGTCTCAGTTCCAGAGCCTCGGGTAAATCAGCCCTCACAAAGTGTAAGTTCTCCAAGAAAAGGCAAAGCAAAGTGTTTTTACTGCCAGGGAACAGGCTTTGTTCATAGATGCATTTCCTTATACGGAAACCATCTCAGAAGGCTTGGGAGAGTTTGACCAGTCTCCACGATATGTTGGCACAACGAACTCGGCTCTTAAATGGACTGGAGGATGAGGTTAACCACAGCTCCCTAAGTCAAACATCCCTCCCTTGGCTGAGTTTTACTGCACAAATCTACTGCCAAGCCACAGTAGTGTGAAAGATGTCATTTTAAGAGAGGACAAATACAAGAAATCAAAGTGATGTCACTTTAAAAGTCTGTTGTCCGGGGACTGGTTAAAATGCACAGAGTAAGTAAACTGTGGGTGCCCAGCCTTAATTAATGCATCTGTCACACAAACCCTACACCTAAGGCTCAGGGAACATTGAAGGAGGGGTGTGTGCAAGAGCTAGAGGGCCAGGACATCCGCTGGGAGAGAGTGACATCTAGAAATGACAAGGGAGCTGCACCCAGGAAGCCTCAGTGATATGGCTGCCTAAAGTGGACCTGCATAATATAACACGAGTTGACATCTCAGAGTGGGTAAGGAAAATTGCACAAGGCTCCACCCCTGGATAAAAAAGTTACAGGCAACCAATGGGCGAGAAGAGAGGGAGAATCCGTTTCCTTCAGGGATGAACTCTCTGATAGTTTACTCAGTCCCTCATGGTCAGCCCCAAATGCAATACTAAATGGACCCAGTAGGTGCCCCACTCCTGTGTGTGTGTGTTAATAATTATAGAAAAAGAGATCATGAATTTGAGAAAGAGTGGAAAAACAGGAGACATGTGGAAGCAAGAGGTAGGGGCAAAGTGATATAAATAAAGAATTCGTGTATGAAATTCTCAAAAAAGTAAGAACATGAAATAAAAATGTTCTGCTGTGGAGTAGTGTCTGGGAGCAACTTTGGCAAGAACTCATCCACAGCAGAAGCTCTCCTGCAAGAACTTCTTACTCTTGACAAACTGAGCCTTCTTACAGGTGTCCACAGATCCCCTGGTCTTAGAGTAAGTAATAATAACTACCTCATCATACTGTCTTTTTCAGGCTACAGGATGTTATTTATCAAGTATCTCATCCAAGTCTCCTATCGGCGGCAGCCAGCCATGATTATCCCCACTTCACATATAAAAGAATGATCAGAGAGGTAAATGATTTTTCCACTGCTTCCCCTGGCTGCTTAATGGCAGAGATGGGAACTGAAATTAAGGCTTGTAACTCATGATCCGACAATTTCCCAGTATCCCCACAGTGTGCGGCTCTAAGGAGCAAAGAATCCTGTTGGAAAGATGTGTGTACCTGAGACTAGGGTAATGCATTTGTTGGTAGCAAAGATGAGGGGTGAAGAGGAACAAAAATGATACTACCAAAGAGAGGCAACCTTGAATGTTCCTAGTATGAAGCAGGCTGCAGAATGGCCTTGTGCTGAATGTTCTTGACCAATTACACCCCTGGCATCCTTGCTCCCAACCTTGACCCTAATCATACCAGCGAGTTCATGCCTTCAATGCCCAGCTCCCTACACTATATTCTCAACTCAGCAACACTGATATTCCCTTTCAGGTAGATGCCTCAGGCAGAATCTCAACCTCCCCACCCCTCACCACACACAACTAGAAAAGACCCGTTCCATCTGCACGTTCATGCGTGGGATTCCCACATGCATTCAAGTTTGAGAGCCCTGCACAAGATCTCTCACTCTCATGCAGATGCATACTGAGTATCTGTTTTTGAGAGGAAGTAGCTGGGATCAAACAGTCTCCTCCCACCTTATTTAAGATTCATTGTAAAGCCTAGTTTATCCGGGGTCAGAGACAGTAAGGTAGTTTGGAAGATCAAGGTGCCTTCTCCCAAGCCTGATGACCTAAGTTCAAACCCTGGAACCCAACTGGTGGAAGGAGGGAACTTACTCCTACAAGTGATCCTTTGACCTTCATGTGTGGCTGCTCATGCATACACACACACACACACACACACACACACACACATGCCTGCACGGGAGTGCAGGTGTGTACGCACACTCAATTCATTTACACACCAAATAAATGAATAAGTAAATAAATGTTCTTCACCAGTTTGTGTCCCTGGAAAGCAGGCTTTATCCTATTAACCCTCCTCTCCTGGCATCCCATCAAGGCTGTCTAGTTCTCTACCTCCAACAGAGAATGGGGGGAGGGGTAGCAAGCGGTCTCCTCACCCCTCAGTCCCTTAGTCATTTTCCTTTCTTCCTATGTCACAACATCTATCTTTTTTGAAGCATGTGCTACCAACTTCAGCCACCCATTATCCTCTTCTTCATCCGTCAAAGACCTGAGCTTCAAGCTCATAGGCTCATCACCCTCACAGGTTTTCACTTTTACCCCAGGCACTACTCTGTTTCCTTTTCTCTATGGTATATCAACACACTTGTCTACATTTGGTTCCACGTCTTCTCCAGCCTTAGCTAGTTTACCCCTATCACAAGCATTTTCCTTCAACCAGGGTCATTGGTTGAACCTTGATGTCACCAATAACTCCGAACTCCTCTTTCAGATATCAGATATCTGGGGTTATTTCCTGGTTTTGTTATTCCTATCTTTTTTTTTTTTTTTCAGATCTCATGTAGACCAAGCAGGCCTTGAACTTGCAGTATAACCAAGGATGACCTGGGATCATGAGCCAATCAAACCCTTCCTCCCCTAAGTTGCTTTTTGCCAGATATTTTATCAAAGCAAATATGAAACTAGGAGCATATCTGACTCACTTTGTAACCTTCCATGGGTTTATCTTCCTCATCATCACCACACCAAAGCCACTGCTTATGAATCACCAGCAGATCTCAGCTACCAAAGAGAGACCCTCCAATCCTGTCTGCACTTCCTCCTTCCTTCCTTCCTTCCTTTCTGGCCTACCTAAAGCCCCAGGAATCTTTCTGAGTCTTGTCTTCACTTCACCGACAACTGTTCTTAATGATCCCAAATAAAGTATTTATGCCTATCAATTTAGTAATTTCCTTATCCAAGGGAAATGCAAACTGACTAACAGACTCATTAAAAACTACAAAATCAAGCAATCCAGAAGAATGAGACTCCCTGAAGTGATATTCTGTATGTCATTACGAACTACCTTATTAGCTGTGAGGGTACATAAAGAGTCACACCCTCTCCCAGGGCCTCTGTGTCTCCAGGAACCAAAAGAAAAGCTTAGAGATGGGAAGCAAAAACCTCCCAGTGGTGGTCTGAGAGAAATGCTTGGAATCCTTGAGACTAGGGAATACTTTCAGTCAGTGGTTGAGGCCATAACCAGAAATATGAGGCAAAGAACTGGCAGCATCATTGGAAAAAAAGAACACTGTAATCCTCTCAAATATGAACGACAGTAGTGACACACCACTGGAGTCTGGAAACTGAGATATGCTACATTACCTCATGACAAGGGTTCAGCCATCTCACACTGCCTCCAGAAATTAAGATGTCCATGACTTGACCTGTTATGGTGCCTGCCCTGACTTAGTCTATTCCTGTTGGTCTTTCAGAGAGGGATAGAATCTGAAAGACCACAGTCCAGACTTTTGCTTTGTAGAAAGAAACATGGACACGCTGGGCTGAGGAAATGTGGACTGCATTGGAGTTCTAGAATTTTCCCTCAAGCTATGAAATAGAGAGAATAGTGCATATTGCCTGGTGAACTTGAGGCAGAGATATGCAGAGCTTTACATGACTGATTGTCTTCTAAGATTTGGTTTGTTTGTGTGTGTTACCGGGGATTGAACTCAGGGCTTCCCTCATGCTAGAGAAAGCGCTCTGTTCTTGAGCTACATCCTCAGAGTGCTCTTAGGCTTTTTATTAATAACATGCTGGTCTCCTAGAGGAAAGAAAGTTGTCTGAGAGTATTCTTATTGTTACTCGAGTCATATCATATTTAAAGCCTGGCTTATGTGGCTGGGAAGGTGGCTGGGTCAGTACCTTTCCTGCCACAAGCATGAAGACCTGAGTTCACATCCCCAGCGCCCACCTAAAAAGCAAAATAGAGTGGGAGGTCCATGCCTGCAATTGCAGACAGAGACAGCAGGCTCCCTGGAGTTCACCGGCCAGCAATCTTTCCTGAATGAATGATCTTCAGGCTCTGTGAGATACGCTGCTTCAAAAACAGTAAGGTGGAGATGGAGATGGAGAGATGGCTCAGTGACTAAGAAAACATGTTGCTCTTACAGATGATCTGCATTCGGTTCCCAGCACCTCTTTCGTGGTTCACAACAATCCGTAACTCCAGTTACAGGGGATCTGTTACCCTCTTCTGACCTCCACAGACAAACATGGTACACATATTAGATGAAGGTACAACATTCATACACATAAAATAAGATACATTTTTAAAAATAAACTGGAGAGTGAGTGATGAAGACACCCAAATTTACTCATTGTTTTCTATACGTACATAAGAATACAGACATGTGAAATACATACACTGGAATGAATGAATGAATGAATGAATGAATGAATGAATGAATGAATGAAT
>NW_026587032.1:4275457-4285203 GCF_907164565.1 Psammomys obesus | reverse complement strand
AATGAATGAATGAATGAATGAATGAATGAATGAATGAATGAATGAATCCAAGCCTTGGTTGCTCAGTCTATCCTCTCACCCATATATCCATACTCCCCCTCTCCTCTGTCACTGAGCTCAAGGTCATGAATATTATAAATCCATACATACCAAACATTTCCACTGTCTCCAAAGCTCCAAAGCAGGCTGTGAATATAGAACTTCCTGCCAGGGCTGAGCTATATGTCATCTGGGATGAAGAAAGAAATTTGAAGAAGCCATGCTGGGGAAATTCTGGCAGACCCAGGAAGACTGGCAGATGGCAAACAACACAAATACATCATTCTTTTCTTTTTTGCTTTCGCAGGCATCTATAACTCCCAGGCCACTTCAAAAGTACCCAGAACACAGCAAGGGCGTAGAGTATTTGTTTATTAGCCAGACATACTGAAGCTGGCTTGTCCTTAGGGCTTGTAAACTTTCTAACATGAATATGAATTAATGGACATATACAGTCATGGCCCAATGGCCATTGCCAAGCGCCGGCAGCTGTTTAGGTTGATGGATGAAAGACAAACAAACTCTGTAAGTTAGATAATATTCCAAGTGCAAAAAATCTTCTTGGGCCTTTATTCAAATCTCTTCATTATAAAAATAGAGAAAACAGAGGGTCCAAACTGGGCATTGAAGGAACGCAGTTACACGTTGTGAGCCTAGGACTCAGACCTCCTGATGGTCAATCAATTGCTATCCTTGTCTAAATTTTAGTTGATGGTTTCTACATACAAAACTGAATGTATGACTCAAGCAGCTAGAAGAAAAATACAAAAAAAGGTAAGGAAGGCAAGAATGAAAGGAGGGAAGGAAGAAAAAAAGGTAGGAAACGAGGACATCTGGAAATGGTAACTGAGATGAAGTGAAATGTGTTCTCCCAGAGGAAGGTTGCTCTCCCACAGGAACCCTGCTCTCCTAGAGAAAGGGTGTTCTCTGCTCTCCTAGAGAAAGGGTGTTCTCCCATTTAAAGTGTCTAGAGGTAGATGGACAATGACATAGAGCATCTTCATGTCCAGAGAGAGAATAAGTCGGAGCCTCATTTGTTTCTTCATTTAGCACATTTTGTTGAGTGCTTAGATGCCAATCATGGTAAAGAGTAACAGAATTACAGCCATAAATAAAACAGTCCCAACATTTGTGAAATGCATGTTCATAGAAGCAGGAGAATGAAATAAATAAAGTACATCAAGTGAATAAAAGAAAAAAAATTTTTTTTTTCAAATTTGTGACTTAAGATTCCTATGATGGCAAAAAACTTAGCAGGTTAAGGGAACACCTCTGAACAATAACCACAGCTAGAATGGAAAGCTGAGAAAGATCTGTTTGGGAAGTACCCTGGACAGAGGACATCAGGCTGAGGAAAGGGCATATGTGAAAGCCTAGGGTACAAAAAGAACGAGCTGATTATAATCTTCTCAGCCAGCTATGCAAGGACCTACATATACCATGGTTTTATAAACTTTTCCTGGGGAGACTATCTATTCACCCCCAAAAGGGCACCAATGATGGAACAAAGAAAAGATTTCACTCTGGTCTACCTCAGTGAGCCAATGGGTTTCATTAGAGTTAGTTACAGGAGCATGGGTTACCTAGGAGAGAATACCCTATTGAAGAAAATGACTCACCCAGCAAATGATAATGACGTACAGATCCTGAGAGTAGTCTTGTGACACCCTCTACTCTAACAACTGTTAATCGAATATATATCTTGAGAGGAAGGTGGGGTTCTCATGAGCCCCTTTCCCATCTTGTGTAGGTGTCCTCAGGGTAACCACAGCTGCCAACCATCATGATAGCAATGGACACATCATGCGTATAGAAAGCAGCTTTATTTGTAATAGCCAGAAGCTGGAAACAGCCCAGATGCCCCTCAACTGAAGAATGGATGCAGAAATTGTGGTACATCTACACAAAGAAATATTACTCAGCAATGAAAAATAAGGAAATCATGAAATTTGCAGGTAAATGGTGGGAACTGGAAAGGATCATCCTGAGTGAAATGTCCCAGAAGCAGAAAGACACACACAGTATATACTCACTCATATAGACATATAATATAGGATAAACCTACTAAAATCTGCACATCTAAAGAAACTAAGAGGGAGGACCCTGATTAAAATACTCAATCCTCATCCCGAAAGGCAAAGAGGATGGACATCAGAAGAAGAAGAAAACAGGAAACAAGTTAGGAACCTGCCACAGAGAGCCTCTGAAAGCCTCTGTCCTGCAGACTCTCAAAGCAGATGCTGAGACTTATGGCTAACTGTTGGGCAGAGTGCTTGGAATCTTATGAAAGAAGTAGGAAATAGTAAGATCTGGAGAGGACAGGAACTCCACAAGGAGAGCAACAGAACCAGAAAATTTGAACACAGGGGTCTTTCCAGAGACTCATACTCCAACCAAGTACCAGTCATGGAGATAACCTAGAACCCCTGCACAGATGTAGCTCATGGCAGTTCAGTGTCCAAGTGGGTTCTATAGTAATGGGAAGAGGGACTCCTTCTGACATAAACTGATTGGCCTGTTCTTTGATCACCTCCCCCTGAGGGGGGAGCAGCCTTACCAGGCCACAGAAGATGACAATGATGAGATTTGATAGACTAAGATCAGAAGGAAAGAGAGGGGGACCTCCCCTATCAGTGGACTTGGGGAGGAGCATGCATGAAGAAGATTAGGAGGGGATGAGGGAAGGGTTTATGGGAGATACAAAGTGAATAAAGTGTAATTAATAAAAGTTAAAAAAAATAAGAAAAGCATTCAACTGCATTGCTGCCTGGGGACCAATTCCATCATTCTAACACCCCTTGTTTGGAGAGCTTGCATAGGAGGGAGACAAACAAAAGAGGTCCTGGCTCCTGCCAATGACTCTTTCTACTCACCCATGGCCACTAATTTGGTTTGAAAGAGAAACATGGACACGAGACACAGGGATGTGAACCTCATAGGCCTAGGTGGTTGATCATTATTGCTTGCTGGTCCCCTCCTCTCTTCTTCTAGCAGGAAATGGGCCCTCAGCCAGTCACAGATGAGGCAATAAATCAAAGTTAAACAAATCTCATTCTTTCTTGGGGAAATTTAACTCATAAGCAGAAATGTAAAGAGAGGGAATCTAGTTAGGCTTAAGCTCAGAGGACAGAGACACAAGGTCACTGAGCGCTGTCTCTGGCTGGGGGTCAGCGCCATCCTGGCTCCTCTCCTCTAAAGCTTTCCATCCTATAGTCTTCCGCATCCCTGCCCTGGCATACTATAACTAAATAAGCCATGTTTGCTCACATGCTCTCTTCAGCAGCATCATGGATATTATCCATCATAGAAATTTAACTAATGTAATCCACACAATGAAATTAACAGGCACGGATCAGATTTTTCTTACCCAAACACATCTTCTTCCAAAGTTTTCATACATTCACAGTTATAATTGAGAGGTCACAACCAAGGGAGAACTTGAATGCGCAATCAATGTCTTGAAACAATACGAAGCTACAATTAGGGATGGAGAAATGCCTCAGCTGTTGAGACTCTTTCTGTTCCTGGAAGAGGACCCAAGTTCAGTTCCCAGCATCCACATCTGGCCATGCATAATTGCCTATAAGTCCAGCTCCACAGAATCTGATGTCCTCTTCTGGCCTCTGGGGGGCACCTGCACACGTAAATAAATAAAAATAAAATAAAATCTTAGTAAGATAAACCAAAACTTAATCGTGTCAATTGTGATAGTTCAACTAGGAATGGTCCCCAAAGACTCAAACATTTGAATGTTTGGTCGTTAGGGAGCAGAACTACTTGATCAGGATGCCTGGCCTTGTTGAAGTAGGTGTGGTCCTGTGGGTGGGTGAGTGTCACTGGGGGTATGACCGGTGCTTCTCTTTTTCTTGCTGCCTGAGGATCCTGATGTAGAACTCTCAGCTCCTCCAGCACCATGTCTGCCTGCAGGCCACCATGCTTCCCACCATGAGAAAACGGACTAAATAAACCTCTGAATCTGTAAACAAGTCCCAATTAATTGCTTTCCTTGATAAGAGCTTGCTGTGGTCATGGGATCTCTTTATAGCAATAGAACACTGGCTGAGACATGAATAAATAATTACATGCACATAAATATTAAAATAACTATCAATTAAAATATTATGGAAAACAAAGGGTAATACTGTATTGATGAATTACAGCAAATCCTTTGTTGAATTTCCAATATGCACCAGTAAACCAGGCCTTAATCGAGTCCATTCCATTAATGGATCAACTTCTTTCAACTTTCAGTACAGAAAGACATTATGTATTGGAAATTTACTGTATAACAAACACTACACTATTCCTATATCTGATACCATTTGTTCACAACAGTCTCCATGAGGTAAAAACTGTTAATCCCGATTCCCTTACTGACAAAAGTATCTAATCTATTGACTCCTGTCTTGATATGGAAGCAGAACATTGCCACAGGGAGAATCCTGAGCTCAAGTGACATGAGTTCCGAAGCCTGATGCTGACAATTAGAGGCTATGTGGAAGGCTGGGACTCTGCAGGGGATAGCCCGTGACCTGCCCTTGGGGTTTGCAGGTCCACAGGAGAGAAGGATAGCCACGCGAATCCACCGAAAGTGATCCTGCTCTTTCCTGTTACAGAAACTGCTATGGTATTCAATTTGGATCCATGACTGGCTGGAAACTGCAAGGTGTCTCCAGTGGTGCAGAGAAAGACATTCTTCCTGAAAGGACAACGAGCCAACTAGCATGTGCCCAAAACAGTAGAATGCAGAGTCATCAATTCTGCTTAACAAAAGTTTGGGTTTGGGATATGGGTCTTCTGACCCTCTTTTGGATTGTGACATCTAACTTGACCCAGCCTATGAAATGTGAAGAGACCACCATCTGTCATTTTGAAGCACAAAATGTCAGAGCAGGGATTCCCTCTGAGCATTTTGCCTATGAATTATGTGGCACTGGATGAATCCTGCCCCCTAATGTGAGAGCAATATAGAATAGAAAACAGCAGGCAGTTTTTGGTGGGTGTGTAGCAGGAACAAGCATCAAGTCTCTGATTATTTTAATCTCCTAAGATTAAAATAACACTGTTGTACGAATATATTAGGATTCTCTACAGCAGTGGTCCTCAACCTTCCTAACACTGCAACTCTTTAATACAGTTCCTTATGTTGTGGTGATCTTCAACCACAACATTGTTATTACTTCATAACTGCAATTTTTCTACTGTTATGAATCATAATGTAAATATTTATGTTTTCTGATGGTCTTAAGTGACCCCTGTGAAAGGGATATCAGAGCCCCAAAGGAGTTGCTACCCATAGTTGAGAACCAGTGCTCTAGAGGAACAGCATTTATAGAATGAGAAAGAGAGAGAAAGAGAGAGAGAGAGGCATTTATTAGAATGACTTTCAGGTTGTGGTCCAGCTAATCCAATGATATCTGTTTACCAATGGACAACAGTCCAAGAATTCAGTTGTTCAGTTCTCAAGACTGGATGTTTCAGTTGGTCTTCAGTATATTTCAGAATCCCCAAAAGGTATGTTTTAATGCCAGTGAAGGAATGGACTTGCCAACAAGAGCAAACAGGCAGAGAGAGAGAGAGAGAGAGAGAGAACAGAAAGCTTCCTTCTTCCATGTCCTTTATACAGGCCATCAGAAGGTGTGTCCCAGATTAAAGGTAGATATATCCACATCAAAAGATGTAGATTAAAAGTGAGTCTTCCTACTTCAAAAGATTTAACATAGAAAAGCTCCCTCACAGGTGTTCCCAGACACTCAGGTTTTAGTTGATTCCAGATGTAGTCAGGAGGACAACCAAGAACAGACATCACAGAGCATAACCTAACACAAATGACTGATGCACTATGTGAAAAGAAATGGGTCTCCTGGTTCTCATAAGTTCTTGTGCTTCATTTTCCTCCCCTGTACTGAGAGGGACAAGGGACAATAACCTCATAGACACTATCGCAAAGCTCACAAAGCTGGTGAGAGACTCTAAACAACAGCTGAAAATAGGTGCACAACAAATATAGCAACATCTGTTTTGTAGGTTTGGTAGACACCACTGAGCCCCGGTGTCACACTCCCTTTTTCCCTGCCTTCAGCCGTAGCTACAAAGCAGAGCTCTGTGCAAGCTTAGTGTCGCTGTTTGCTGGTCAGGCTGCACCATCAGTCTTCACTGAATGGTCCAGGAATGGTTCAGAGATGTGGCAGGATTCCTGCCCCAACAGCATCCCTCTCACACCAGAGAGTTAAAACCGTAGGGTGGAGGGGTGGAAGGAAGTACCCCAGCCTCTCTAAGATGAACATGAATGGATTCTTAAAACTTCCCTGGTCGGCCATAGGAAATTCTCATGAAATCCACTCTCTGGTGCTGCCCCCAGACTTTCCACATGTGAGTGTCTCCTGCAGTCCTGAGTGCCACCCACACATATGGTCAGGTACTGGGAGGTGACTTCATGCTCCTCTCTGCTGTTATCCAGGCAAGACATCTCTAGGTAAATATTACTGGTTCTGTCTCAGTTTCCTTTCCTGTTGCTGTGACAAGGTATACAGACAAAAGCAATTTAAGGTAGAAATGTTTTTTTCCACAGCTCCATGAAGTCACGGAGGTATGCACACGAGGTAGCCCCTGTATTTTATCTGCACTTACTGCTTACAGAGGACCTGTGTTCAATTCCCAACACCAATAGAGTGGCACAAAACCACCTGTAATTCCAGTTCCAAGGGATCCAATGCCCTCTTCTCCCCTCAGGGGACCTCTGCATGCATACGATGAGCAAAAAAGCACACAGGCCTACACATACGCACATAAAAATAATAATTAATAAATCTTTATAAAGAAAAATAAGGCAGGTAGTAACGTATGCTGGCTGTTCCTTTTCTCCATTTTATCTCTCTAATTAATCTTACCTCACTTCCACTATCTTTTTCTCCTACTTTTTCCTTTTTATACAAGATCCCATCCTAAGGAATAGTGCCACCCATATGGGCATGGAGTCCCACCTTAACTAACGTGATCAAGATCAGCTCCTCAAGCATCCCACAGACACACCTCCCAGATGATTCTAGATGTCATCAAGTTGACAACTGAGATCAGCCACGACTGGTCCTTACATCCTTACAGGGTAATGAGCTCCTTATTCCATAATCATTATACAGCTGAATGTGGGTCTAGACTCAGGAGGTGTGGGGAGAAATGTCCATATGCTTTCCTAGCAGCTCTGGCACAAACGTCTATTGAAGCAAAGAAGCCTGCAAGACAAGGCAGCTTGCCTGTAGTTCCAGAAAGTCTTATGTGAAGACGGAGGGTGGCGTCTCAGAATCTCTCTGTCTACACAGCTTGCCCAGTTCACAGAGCAGCAGACAGCAAACAAGTTGGAAGTTGAGGGCTGACACCTATGCTTATTCTATGACTTAAACATATGCTCTGTGGCATATTCATGCCTTCAGTCACATAGGTGAGTATGCATGTGCACACACACACTCCAGGCACATTCCCAACCTGAATAGATTATAACTGTCTTATCTGTTTTCTGAGAAAGAATCTCACTGTGAATCCCAAGCCTAGAAGTTGCTGTGAAGCCCAGAGTGGCCTCAATACAAGTAAACACATTCGAATTATTCAATTCATGATTATTATCCTATTACACATCCTGTCATTAAATTTGGTTTTAAAGAACTGTATAACTTGAAGTAACTCATGCTGGATATTTTTATAGTGCCAGCAACCAGACCCAGGACTCTGTCCTTAGTAGGAATGGCCTCTAATGCTGAGCCACATCCTAGACCTACAGTGAACACTTCCTAGGAACTGCTTAGCCCTCATGGCAATCCTGCCAGGCACTGCAGCTATTTTATTTATTTTACAAAAAGGGTAACTGAGACTGGGTACAACTCTGTCTTTTGTTCTTTGAACACTGAGTAACTGTGGGCAGTCTATTTTGCTTATATCCACCACTCCCTCCTCTCTTCCACTCCCCCAACGACATCTCCATCCCAGCTCCATGTTCTCCTCTTAAAATTACTTTTTAAAACTCAATTAGTTTGCTTTAATCTAATTAGTTTTATTTTTAATCCAATTAATGCTGCCTATAAGCACATGGATATGGGTTTATACACTGGGATACCAGTAGTTTGCCAGTTGCCACACTCTTTTTTTATTTAAATTTATTTATTTTTTTATTTTATGCACATTGGTGTTTGGATGCATGTATGTCTGTGTGAGGGTGTCAGATGACCTGGAACCGGAATTACAGACAGTTGCTGCCATGCAGGTGCTGAGAATTGAACACGGGTCCTCTGGAAGAGTAGCCAGTGCTCCTAACAGCTGAGCCATCTCTCCAGCCCCAGTGGTCATACTCTTAACGAAAAGTGTGGGACATCTATATCCTGTCCTTCAGCAGCCACCAACTGCCAACCCTTCCTCAGCTAGGGCTGGGGAACAGGACACTTCTCTTTCTGTGCTGGAATTTTAACCGGCTACATCTTGTACATGTTTGCACAGGTGACCATAGCTGCTGTGAATTCACCAGCTCATCATGCCGAACCAGAAGAAAGCATTTCACAGCTCTCCTCCCCAGCGTCTGGCTCTTACAGTCTATCCATCTCCTCTCTTGTGAAGCCCCTGGAGCTCTGGGAGACGGTGTATAGATGTTCTTGTGCAGCTAAACATTCACAGTTGCTTCTCCTCTGTGCTTTGCTTGGTTGTGAGTCTCTGCATTGACCACAACCTTCTGTAATGAGAAGCTTCTCAGACCGAGGTTGAGAACGGCACAAATACATGGACACAAACACAAATATTTTGAAGGAAGTTTGACAACATGTCTGTTTAGAGAAAACATTAGTGGGTTCTCTCCTGAAGCCTGTGACTCCCAGTGATGTGCATTCATCATGTCTATAGCAGCCAGTAAGAGGCAAACAAGGATTTCAAAGTCCACAGCTACACCAGGGGTGTCTACAATATGCATCTTTATCCCATTTCATCTCCTTGCACTGATGATAGTTAAGTACCATCTTGTTTGATGGGACCTACCCTGTCAAAGCTTGTGATAAACATCAATCTTTAAAGTGATGCTTTATGAATTAAGAAGCACTATTTCTATCTTAGTTACTTCTCTATTGCTGTGCTAAAGTACCACGAGCAAGGCAGCTTATAGAAGAAAAAGTTTATTTGGGCCTTATTGTTTCAGAAGATAAGTCCATGATCATCACGGTGGAGAGCATGACAGCAAGCAGACATGTATGATGCTGGAACCATAGCTGAGAGTTTACATGTTGGGACAACAACCATGAGACAGGGAGAGCTATTGGAAATGTGATGTTCCCCCTCATGTTCATGTGTGAATGTTAGCATTTGTATCTGTGCATGTATATGTGTGTGTGTGTGTGTGTGTGTGTGTGTGTGTGTGTGTGCGCGCGCATGAGCATGTTCATGTCAGCATATGGGAATGTACATATACATGCATGCATGCATGTGTGCTAGAGGACAACCTTGGTTGTCATTTTTCAGGTGCCATTCATTTTATTTTTGGAAACTGGGTTTCTCAATGGCCTGGAAATTTCCAGGATTCTGGGCTGATTGGCCAGTGAGCCCTGTAGATCTGTCTGTCTCTGTCTCTGTCTCTCTAGCTCTAGGATTATATACATGGGACACTATGCCCTGATTCTCTAAAAGTCAGTGTGTGTGTGTGTGTGTGTGTGTGTGTGTGTGTGTGTGTGTGTGTGTGT